>NC_091638.1:40598303-40901334 GCF_027580195.1 Bos mutus | reverse complement strand
AGCCTGATTGGAGTGGAGAATCCACAAGGGACAGAGTGATGAAGTTGAGTGTTAATGGTGATCATGCAAGACTTTTGAGCAATGGGAAGCCATCTTGGGGTTTTTAAACAGGGTGTAGGGAGTTCCCTGGTGGCAAAGTAGATAAAAATTGGCCTCGCAATGCAGGGGACATGGGTTTGACCCTCGGTCCAGGAAGATTCCACACGTCTCTGAGAAACCAAGCATGTGTGCCACAGCCATGAAGCCTGTGCTCTAGAGCCTGCATGCCACCACACTGAAGCCTACCCACATAGAGCCTGTGCATTGAGAAGCCCTTACACAGCAACGAAGAGCAGCCCGCACTTGTCACAACCAGAGAACGTCCACGCAAAGCAATGAAGACCCCTGCATGCTAAGTCGCTTTAGTCATATTCGACTCTTTGCGACCCCATAGACTGAAGCCTGCCAGGCTCCTCTGCCATTGGATTCTCCAGGCAAGAATACTGGAGTGGGTAGCCATGCCCTCCTCCAGGGAATCTTCCCAACCCAAGGATCAAGCCCGAGTCTCTTGGGAATTGCAGGCAGGTTCTTTACCACTGAGTCACCTGGAAGCCAATGAAGAAACATAAATAAATAAACAGGATGCAGTGGTAGCAGCTGATATGACGGTTTTTTATACTTTGAAGAAAAATGGATTTGGGGAGGCAGAAAGAGTTTGGGTAGGCCAGTTCATCTAGACCTCCTACAGAAGTCCCAGGGAGAGCAATTTGGACTTGTACGGTACAGTGCTGGAGCGGATGGAGTAGGGGTGACACTCTAACAATACTTGGAGCGGGACTGACCCAATGAGCCAGAGGAATCTCAATGGCCCACGACAGGCACCAACTATACTTCCTGGTGCTATGAAGCTGAACGAAGACATTGGAAAGACCAAACCAAATAGGACTTGAGAATCCCTCAGCCCCAGCAGCAAGGTACCACTATGTGCTCGGTGTCATCACAGCTCTGTATCTGAATTTACAAATTCTGAGAAAGACTTCACAGGAAAACCAGTTAAATAGGCAGGGAAGAAAACACTCAGCATCGAGCACTAAAAAAAAAAAAAAAAAAGATGGTAACAAGTAGGTTTCAGTAGAATTTGGTATAGTATTAAATTTCCATTCTAGTGTCATTAGCACTGATCCTGATTTAGGAAAAAAAAAATATTTGGGTTAATCAAAACTATGGGTCAATCAACTGCTCCATAATGACAGCTCCTGTGGTCATAAATCTTTGCTATCGCCTGCAGCTGACAGGGTCTCAGTCCATGGGAGAATAAGCAGCAAAAGACTAATGTTTCTCTTCATTTCCCCCAAAGGGAGTTAGGCAATGAGTAATAAAAGGATATAAATTATTCACAATGCTTTCTTGAAGTTTATGATTCAAGGCTTGGGAGAAATAATGGACGGGGTGGTCGGGATAGGTGACTCAGGGCAGGGGGGCGGGAGGTGGGGGGACAGAATCTTGAATGAAAAAAAGTCTGTATTGAAAATGGAAGGATGAGTTTGTGAAGCAGACCCAAGTCACTACATACAGGGCTTTGGGTTTCATGGGGGCAGCCTCTGGTTCATCCACAGGAAGGTTCACTCATTCCTTACATTTGTTTCGACAATCCTTACTAACCTGGAGTCACTGAGGAGGGCTGTTTCTGCCAATCCAGTTTCTCTAGACTTTGGTGAAGGTAGAGAGAGGGAGAGAGATGGACAGGAGGATTGGAGAGAGGTCAAGTGTGTCTGTGTGACAAAGTTTGGAGGGAATGGAAGGACGAAAGTATATCATCTGGTGGAGGAGATATAAAAGATCTATCTTTTATAAGTAAAAATGATAAAATATATTAATGTATGTCTCTTATATATTAATATAAATCTCTCCTGCATTTTAAAATTTTATTTAATTTTTTGGCTATTCCCTGTAGTATGTGGGATCTCAGTTCCCTGACCAGCAATCAAACCTGTACCCCCTGTATTGGAAGTGTGGAGTCTTAACCAGTAGTCATCAGGGAAGTCCCCAAGAGGACATCTGTTTTGCTTTTTACTTTCAGGAAAAAACAAACATTGGTGTAGTAAAAGATATGAAAGTAGATAGGAGCAGAAAGGTTGTGTGTTTGTTAGTTTTGATAAAGTTAATTTGATAAAGATAAATAATATCAAAACCCACAAAATGGAGGCCACTGTAGCTGCCAGCCCATGTCATAAATCTACACCTCAGTTCAGTTCAGATCTTCAGTTCAGTTCAGTTGCTCAGTCGTGTCCGACTCTTTGCGATCCCATGAACTGCAGCATGCCAGACTTCCCTGTTCATCACCAACTCCCAGAGCTTGCTCAAACTCATGTCCATGAGTTGGTGATGGCATCCAACCAGCTCATCCTCTGTCATCCCCTTCTCCTCCTGCCTTCAATCTTTCCCAGCATCAGGGTCTTTTCAAATGAGTCAGTTCTTTGCATCAGACGGCCAAAGTATTGGAGTTTCAGCTTCAGCATCAGTCCTTCCAACGAATATTCAGGACTGATTTTCTTTAGGATGGACTGGTTGGATCTCCTTGCAGTCCAAGGGACTCTCAAGAGTCTTCTCCAACACCATAGTTCTTCAAACATCAATTCTTCGGTGCTCAGCCTTCTTTACGGTCCAATTCTCACATCCATACATGACTACTGGAAAAAGCATAGCTTTGACTAGATGGACTTTTGTTGGCAAAGTAATCTACACCTAAGTCAGCCCAAACTTACAGGAAACGCTTGTCAAGGGAACCTAACACACACCCATCACAATCCTCCAGGTCAGCTTTACCCTAGGAAACAAGACCTGCTTTCCTTACAGGGAAACCCCTGACCTCTTAGCCACACATGCCATTTCTTTACTGCTGTTTCTAATCATGTATGTAACTCACTCTTGCCCCACATCTCCAAGGAAGGACCTTCTGCTGCCCTGCACTGAACTCTCCTATCCGTGGAGTGTTTTCCCTGAATAAAGGACATTAAGCTCCTTACTAATTCATTTCAATTTTGTCATTTGACAGTCTGATTATGTGTAAATATGGCCTGGATTAGATACATAGCTCTCCTTCACAGTTTCTAAGAAATTCAAGTAAAAGATTTCAGCAATTTTGAAACTTTGCTCTCTTGCCAAACTGAGTTTCCTTGACAGAAAGTGCTGAGACTAAGTCATGTGGATCCACTCTTTATAAAGGCTAGAAACATATTTGCTGAACCCATCACGTGCAGGCACTGTACTGGGTGCTATTAATAATACAAATAATTGAAAAATCATTCAGATTCCAGCCTTTACTTACCTTCCTAGTTTTATCTCTTGCTATTTCTCCTTCAAAACCAAGATCACAGCCATTTCACTCTGCAATTCAGAACATTTTATTCTGCTTCTCACTCCTTTTGTATAAACATGTGTCTTTCTGCACTGAATGCTCTCCCTAATTCATTCAGAAGCACTGTCCCTCCCCACCTGCACCTGGCTAAAGCCTACAACCCCTCCTATCTCCCTTTAGATGTCACTTCCTCAGAAAGTTGTCCAGAATTCCAAGGTGTGAGTCAGGTGCCCTTACTCTGGGCTCCTGATAGGTTTATCTCAACTAAGTCTATGTAGCATTCAATGGTAATCAGATGGTGTGCAAACTTTGATAGCGGGGACTATGTCTTTGTCATTCTTGTGTCCTCAGCCCCGAGCACACCAGGAGACACAAATAAAACACCCACTAAATCTCTGATGAATGAATGCTGCTGCTGCTGCTAAGTCACTTCAGTCGTGTCCGACTCTGTGCGACCCCGTGGACTGCAGCCTACCAGGCTTCTCCGTCCATGGGATTCTCCAGGCAAGAACACTGGAGTGGGTTGCCATTTCCTTCTCCAATCCATGAAAGTGGAAGTGAAAGCAAAGTCGCTCAGTCGTGTCTGACTCTTAGCAACCCCATGGACTGCAGCCCACCAGGCTCCTCCATCCATGGGATTTTCCAGGCAGCAGTACTGGAGTGGGGTGTCATTGCCTTCTCTAGATGAATGAATAAAGATATGCAATACTTAATGCCATACTTAAACTTCAAGGAAATTTCAGTGTAATTAATAAACATACAACCTTTTGAAATACAATAGCACACAGCATATAAAACAAGTGCCTTGTGTGTAACAAAGCAGGTGCTCAGAGGAAGCCAAAGATTAGTTTTGACTGAGGTGATGGTAGCAACAGCAGTTAGAACAAGCCTGTATTTATGACACATGGGCTATGTTAGTTGTTTTCATAAATAGCCTTATAACGTGGTAGTATTTTCCCCATTAACAAATGAGGAACCCAAGGTTCAGAGAGATTAAATGATTTTTCAAAGTTACATAGTAACCAGCAAAGCCAGGATTTGAATTCTGAATACAAGATTTCAAAACATTGAGACTGGGAAGGTGGGCATACCAGGCAGAAGAAAACCATAGATAACACAGCAAGGCACTTGGGGGTCATGCATATCCCAGGGGCTAAAAAGAAAGATCAAGTTGATAGTATGTAGGAATACTGGGGACACCAGTGCTTGCAAGTAAGGAACCAGATTGTCAGGGGCCCTACATGTCCAGCTACAGAACTTGCATCAGGTGATGGTCACCAAGAACCACTGGTAGCTTTAGAGTAGAGGAAACATGATCAGATTTGAATCTTTGAAAGGTTTATCAAGCAGTGGAATACAGGATGGACTAGGAGATGAAAGGAGAGTTTGCAGAGAAGGAAAAAACTCAGAGCATAATGCAACTCTTTAACTGTAAAGGCACTGATCTCTGGGAATGGAGTAGAAAGGATGGATGCAAACCATCCTATGCAAGAATAAACAAACAGTCCTTGACAGCTGAGTTATTGTGGGTCTGAAAGAGAGAGAGAACTATTAATAAAAGTGGCTTAAGAGTATTAAGCCAAAATGACAGGGACCCCAATGAAGCAGTCAGCCAGAAGCACCACAGAAGGTACTTATTTGAGGAGAAACTTTTTAAACATGCTGAAAATAGACATTGTAGGGAAAATCTTTAGGAAACAGTTGGAAATGTGGGACCAGAGAACCAGAGAAGAACTAGAACAAGAAATCCAACTGAGGAGAGGAGGAAAGGCGTTTGCACCCTAAGATGCAAATGAAGCCAAAGAAAATGTGGATATGTCTTCAAGGGCTGAGGAGCAGAAAACGAAGGTTGGGAGGTGTGCAACAAATCTTAGTTAACACTCACATTTAGATGGCAGGAACATGAAGAAGATTAACAAGTAAAAGATGCTAAAGAATTAAGATCTAAATGCCCAATACGAACAGGTGCTATGCCAGAAACTTTTGATATGTTATTCTAGGAGGTCAGTACTATCTTTATTTTATAAACACTGAAGCTGAGGAGACATGTTATCTTGTCCAGGGCCATACAACCAATTAATGACACAGGTGGTGAGCATCTCAATTCACGTCTTGCTGTTTCCCTGGAGAGGGCCAAGGCATTGAGGCCACTGGAATGGGAGAACCTTCAGAGTGGACTGGATGAACTCGGGCAAGAGCAGTGAGGACTGAGAAGAGCCCACCGAGGACCTTCCCTGGTGGTCCAGTGGCTAGGACACTGAGTTCCCAATGCAGGGGGCTTGGGTTCAATCCCTGGTCAGGGAACTTGATCCCACATGCCTCAACTAAGAGTTTGCCTGATGTAACTAAAGATCCCACATGCCACACCTAAGACCTGGCACAGCCAAGAAAATAAATAAAATTAAATAAATATTCTAAGAAAGACTTTGAGGACTTGCCTCTCAGAGAAAGCTGTGGTATAGGACCTAAAACTGAACCTCAATGTTATTCACTGTCTTGACATCTGTGGAAAATCGGGATGGCCTCCAGTGGCTCAACCACAGGTTCTTCTTCTCATTTTGCTCCTGGGGAATAAGTCTCTTGGCCAAACAGCTCTCCTTATCATGGGGACCAGGCACAGTTTCTGTTTAACCCTGAGCAATGGGGTTCAGTTTCCTGTCAGCCTCTGAATGATTCAAACAAGCCAGTTAGACCTTACTGCAGGAACCAAGGGTCACCCACCCCCTTGATGCTGCCTCTCACAGTCCCTGATTTGTCGCTCTGTTCCCAAGTACAACCCCCTAGGGACTTTGTGTGGTGTGCAGCACCCTCCTCCCCTAGGCTGTGAGTACCTGTGACTAATAAAGTTCTATCAATCTCAGCTGTCTAGTGCTAGAGGGCATGGGTTTGGCCATCCGCATATCTCTAGGGTGGAAATCTCTCCTTTACTAACTAGGTGGACGGACAGTGATTAAGACAATAGAGGACTCTAAAGTGTTCACCGTGAAGTTACATGGGTAAAATACTTAATTTTAATAAGTATCTGGGACTTCCCTGGTGGTCCAGTGGCTAAGAGTCCACACTCCCAATGCAGGGAGGCCTGGGGTTTGACCCCTAGTCAGGGAACTAGACCCCGCATGCTACAGCAGAGATTCCCGCAGCTAAAGACCTCACATGCTACAACTGTGACTCTGCACAGACAAATTAAAAAAAAAAAGACACAAAAGTATCTGCTTTAGTACAAGTGAAGAAATGTGAGAAATGAATGACTTTTCTAGTTTTATACAAGAGGAAACTGAGGGACAGACAAGTTAGGTAGCTACCTTGTATTACGCAGTATTAAACTCTTCTTTCATTTTAATGAAATATTAAATATTTAATCTCCAATATTTTCTTGACAAGTTCTTGTCCAGGTGCAGCATAAGAACCACATGTATCCAGAGTTTACACAAAGCTATTATAAGCAATAAGAGAAAGGCAAAAAGTCTCACAGAAAAACAGGAAGATATAATTAGGTAACTCCCCAAAGTAGAAAGAGACAATAATGGGGATATGTTAAATGTCATTATTAGTCAAAGAAATTCAAACAAAAATCACAATGAACCATTTATTTGTATATTTCAGGTTGACAAAGATTAAGATTTACACTACCCAGAGTTAAGAATGTTAAAAGGAATAAAAAATTCTCATATGCAGATGGAATGAGTAGAAATTAGTACCTTCTTGGAAGACAGAGCAGCAACTTGAGTAAAATTTTTAATTATATTTGACATAATTTAATTTCTACGATTATATCTCAAGGCAGCAACTTGTCAAATCCATAAAGATGTATGTATAAAGATCTTTGTTCTATTCTTCGCAATATTGAAAATTCAGGAAAAAAATCTTAATGTCTATCAACAGAGTATTGGCTAAATAAATGTGCTTTATGTATAAAATGGGTTGCTATAGAGTCTTTAAAAATGATGATATAGATGCATATTTATCAGCATAGAAAAAATATATTAGGTTAGAAAAACTAGTTTACAAAACTGCAAGTAGAATATTATAGATATTATATAAAATTTTATATATATTTCTATATACATGTTTAGTGGGACATTTGGAATGAAATTAAAAAATTTTAATATCTCCAACTATTCAGTTTTCAGATAAGTCTTAGTCTCTTTTTTAGCTTATCCCAAAGGCACATATCAATAATTGAGAGGGGAAGAAAAAAATTTTTTTCATTTTTGGGGAAAAAAATCCATTGAGCAATAAATATTTCCCTTTGGGAAAAAAAAATGTATACTTCAGGAAGAAGTTATACAAATCCTACAGCATGCTTCAATTTTGTACTTACATTTATTTTCCAATAGATAAATGTGAAGCCAGTAAAGAAAGGGACTCAGCCAATGAACTAGATTTCTCATCAGATCAGATCAGTCGCTCAGTCATGTCCGACTCTTTGCCACCCCGTGAATCGAAGCACGCCAGGCCTCCCTGTCCATCACCAACTCCCGGAGTTCACTGAGACTCACGTCCATCGAGTCAGTGATGCCATCCAGCCATCTCATCCTCTGTCATCCCCTTCTCCTCCTGCCCCCAATCCCTCCAAGCATCAGAGTCTTTTCCAATGAGTCAACTCTTCACATGAGGTGGCCAAAGTACTGGAGTTTCAGCTTTAGCATCATTCCTTCCAAAGGAATCCCAGGGCTGATCTCCTTCAGAATGGACTGGTTGGATCTCCTTGCAGTCCAAGGGACTCTCAAGAGTCTTCTCCAACACCACAGTTCAAAAGCATCAATTCTTTGGCACTCAGCTTTCTTCACAGACCAACTCTCACATCCATACATAACCACAGGAAAAACCATAGCCTTGACTAGACGAACCTTTGATGGCAAAGTAATGTCTCTGCTTTTGAATATGCTATCTAGGTTGGTCATAACTTTCCTTCCAAGAAGTAAGCGTCTTTTAATTTCATGGCTGCAGTCACCATCTGCAGTGATTTTGGAGCCCCAAAAAATAAAGTCTGACACTGTTTCCACTGTTTCCCCATCTATTTCCCATGAAGTGGTGGGACTGGATGCCATGATCTTCGTTTTCTGAATGTTGAGCTTTAAGCCAACTTTTTCACTCTCCTCTTTCACTTTCATCAAGAGGCTTTTGAGTTCCTCTTCACTTTCTGTCATAAGGGTGGTGTCATCTGTATATCTGAGGTTATTGATATTTCTCCCGGCAATCTTGATTCCAGCTTGTGCTTCTTCCAGTCCAGCGTTTCTCATGATGTACTCCGCATATAAGTTAAATAAACAGGGTGACAATATACAGCCTTGACGAACTCCTTTTCCTATTTGGAACCAGTCTGTTGTTCCATGTCCAGTTCTAACTGTTGCTTCCTGACCTGCATACAGATTTCTCAAGAGGCAGATCAGGTGGTCTGGTATTCCCATCTCTTTCAGAATTTCCCACAGTTTATTGTGATCCACACAGTCAACGGCTTTGGCATAGTCAATAAAGCAGAAATAGATGTTTTTCTGGAACTCTCTTGCTTTTTCTATGATCCAGCAGATGTTGGCAATTTGATCTCTGGTTCCTCTGCCTTTTCTAAAACCAGCTTGAACATCAGGAAGTTCACGGTTCACATATTGCTGAAACCTGGCTTGGAAAATTTTGAGCATTACTTTACTAGCGTGTGAGATGAGTGCAATTGTGTGGTAGTTTGAGCATTCTTTGGAATTGCCTTTCTTTGGGATTGGAATGAAAACTGACCTTTTCCAGTCCTGTGGCCACTGCTGAGTTTTCCAAATTTGCTGGCATATTGAGTGCAGCACTTTCACAGCATCATCTTTCAGGATTTGGAATAGTTCAACTGGAATTCCATCACCTCCACTAGCTTTGTTCGTAGTGATGCTTTCTAAGGCCCACTTGACTTCACATTCCAGGATGTCTGGCTCTAGGTCAGTGATCACACCATTGTGATTATCTGGGTCGTGAAGATCTTTTTTGAACAGTTCTTCTGTGTATTCTTGCCATCTCTTCTTAATATCTTCTGCTTCTGTTAGGTCCATACCATTTCTGTCGTTTATCGAGCTCATCTTTACATGAAATTTTCCTTTGGTATCTCTGATTTTCTTGAAGAGATCCCTAGTCTTTCCCATTCTGTTGTTTTCCTCTATTTCTTTCCATTGATCACTGAAGAAGGCTTTCTTATCTCTTCTTGCTATTCTTTGGAACTCTGCATTCAGATGTTTATATCTTTCCTTTTCTCCTTGGCTTTTCGCTTGTCTTCTTTTCACAGCTATTTGTAAGGCCTCCCCAGACAGCGATTTTGCTTTTTTGCATTTCTTCTCTATGGGAATGGTTTGATCCCTGTCTCCTGTACAATGTCACGAACCTCATTCCATAGTTCATCAGGCACTCTGTCTATCAGATCTAGGCCCTTAAATCTATTTCTCACTTCGGACTCTTTTGTTGACCATGATGGCCACTCCATTTCTTTTGAGGGATTCCTGCCCGCAGTAGTAGATATAATGGTCATCTGAGTTAAATTCACCCATTCCAGTCCATTCAGTTCGCTGATTCCTAGAATGTCGACATTCACTCTTGCCATCTCTTGTTTGACCACTTCCAATTTGCCTTGATTCATGGACCTGACATTCCAGGTTCCTATGCAATATTGCTCTTTACAGCATCAGACCTTGCCTCTATCACCAGTCACATCCACAGCTGGGTATTGTTTTTGCTTTGGCTCCATCCCTTCATTCTTTCTGGAGTTATTTCTCCACTGATCTCCAGTAGCATATTGGGCACCTACTGACCTGGGAAGTTTCTCTTTCAATATCCTATCATTTTGCCCTTTCATACTGTTCATGGGGTTCTCAAGGCAAGAATACTGAAGTGGTTTGCCATTCCCTTCTCCAGTGGACCACATTCTGTAAAATCTCTCTACCATGACCCGCCCCTCTTGGGTTGCCCCATGGGGATGGCTTAGTTTCATTGAGTTAGACAAGGCTGTGGTCCTAGTGTGATTAGATCGACTAGTTTTCTGTGAGTATGGTTTCAGTGTGTTTGCCCTCTGATGCCCTCTTGCAACACCTACCGTCTTACTTGGGTTTCTCTTACCTTAGGCGTGGGCTATCTCTTCACGGCTGCTCCAGCAAAGCGCAGCCATTGCTCCTTACCTTGGACGAGGGGTATCTCCTCACCGCCGCCCTTCCTGACCTTCAATGTGGGATAGCTCCTCTAGGCCCTCCTGCGCTGGCACAGCCACGGGTCCTTGGACGTGGGGTTGGTCTTCCCAGCCACCACCCCGGGCCTGGGTCGTGCGATTGCTCCTCCCCGCCGCCGCACTTGGCCTCGGACTTAGGGGCGTGGGGTAGCTCCTCCCGCTCGTCGCTCCTGGCCTCGGGCTTAGGGGCGTGGGGTATCTCCTCCGGCCTGCCTCCCCTGGCCTCCGGTTTGGGGCGTGGGGTATCTCCTCCCGGCCGCCGCCCCTGACCTCCGACGCTAGGAAGTATATATTCTAAACTGAGGCTTTTGTGCCCTTAGCAGGAGGCTTTGGATAAAAAGTGAAAACCGCAAGGATCCTGGGTTCAGTAGGTGCTGGTCAGCCCCTCTCTGATTGAAAAGGACACCTTAGTAGTGACCAGTGAGAGTCCCTCCAAGCTGTCAACAGTGGTTAATTTTTTGCCTTTGACCTTGCACACCATTCACACCTACAGCTCTGATAAGTCCCACTCTTGGAGCTTTCACCTCTTGACAGCAAATGCTGCAGTCTCAAAATCCCATTTGTGCCTGTTTCCTGTTACAAAGTTTTGTGTAGGGCACATGTGACCTACAGAGTTATGTTTTTCAAAAGTAAACTCTCTGAGAAGTCGGTTACCAACTTATATCCCAATTCTATCATCTAGAAGGGGACAAAGGGTGACAAAGCAGAGCCCATAGAGAGTTTAATTCAGAAAGACAGACACTTAATTTAGTTATTCTAAAAAACCCAGCAAACCCTACTATGTCACTTTAGAAATTCCTAAAATAGAGATCTCTATGTATCCCATTTGGCGTCTGTCATGCTCCCGATAATATTACTTGTGACAGCTCTAAGAGAGGCAATATACATTGGCCTCCCAGGTCTTTAAGAATGCACAACTTAATCCATCTGGAAACAGTTGTGTTGTTGACCCCAGGGTTCTTTATATTAGAACAAACTCAGACAAAAACCCTGAGACGGCTCCGGAATATTATATGAGGGTGAATTACAGGCAGTCACACAACCTAGCATTGTCCTTTAAAGTGTTTTTATGAGACAGAGCCAAAGGCTGGCAAAACTCTCCTTCACCACAGAGGAAATCTAGGTTAAAAAGGAAAATAAGAAGTTTATGAACTATTAAAAAAAATAAAGCTGCAGAGTTAGGGAGTTATGGATTAAGTTCCGAGCCATTAATTCTTTTATTCCCTGACTTAGAACTGGCTGAAGGAGTGTGGCCCTCTGGTGGGTGACAGAAACGGTCCCTTGCATGGGAACCAGAGAGGAATGGCTAGCAGAGAAGGGGGTGGATCCACTCATTCAGATGATAATTTATACTGGAATCTGGAATTCAATAACCTCACATCCCTCAGGTAAGGGAAAGATCCGCTCCCCAATTTCATTTGGGAGTTCTATTACATTAAGCAATATTCTGTTTGGCCAGACATGCCATTCTTCTCTTGAAGGAAATTAATTTCTTGATTCTTCCAGCTAATATAATCCCTATTCAGTGCTTGAAGTTTTCTCAGGGTGCTACTAGATGAAATAAAGCTTAAAGCACCTCTTGTGAGAATTCACAAAGCACAATTGGAAACAACAGAGGAAAAACAAGTTGAAGAGGGGAAGGTGGGGGTGGCTGGAGGGGAGATGAGGTGTTAGCCTGCCCCCCACGAGCCAACACATGTGTTTGTTAACAGTGTTCTGTGGTCTGAACTCTTCTTGGCTGAGTAGAACTGTTTTATGATTTCCATAGGAAATTTATTTTAAAGCATGTAAGGCCACTGAACAGGATAAATAAAAGATTACAAGAAAAAAAAAAAGAAAGAAACATAGTGATTTCTGATTGTTTAAAAGGCAACTCAACAAGCCTTTACCTGCAAAAGGAAAAGGTCAGGATCAATGAAAGGGCCTTTCCTTTGGAAAGAGATCTGCTTTCAATTTAACACAAACAAACCCTTATGGAGGGCTTTCTGAAGACCAAGGAGACATCAAACTGTGTAAAGGATCTGGCCTTGCCCGGAAAATAAAACTCCTCTGTTGGAAATTCCCCAACAACATCAAAACAAAACAAAGCAGAACAAACCTAACCCCCACCCCACCCCTTCCTCAGCCCTCTGTCTGATAGCCAAAGGCTGGTTACCCCCAAAAATAAAAACAAGTCCTTAAATATAAATGTGTTACTCCTCATAGCTGCAATTTTATTCTAAAAGAAGATTTGGGGAGATATCATCTTAAGTGTGATGTTACAGCGGGAACCCTATGTATTAGGAGAGTCTGACGAGAATACGACAGGATATTGAGCATCTTTGATGACAAAACATCCACTCTTATAGGTACCTTGGTCACACACACTGTATCTCCTTCTTCTAATAAGTCCAGCTGTCTTTGTAAAGTATCGGCTCAACTACTATGAAGAGGCACTTTTACTATCTTTTGGGGAGATAGACAATGAATGGCATTTTTTTCTCAGCCATATTTTCTTTCACAAATCTGAATGCTTATTGCAGCGGTACTGTTATTCTTAACATCAATCCTTTCTACACACACATGTCCACGTCACATATACCACACACACGTACCCACACCATCCATACACACATACACCATACACCACAGACCAGCACACACACAATTACTTTTTTCCTCTCACCATTTTATTGAACATTGTGTTGAAGATTCTACCCAGGGCAATTAGGTAAGAAAAAGAAGTTAAAAGACATCCCAAGAAAAGAAAAATGTAAATATCTCTATTTGAAAAAAAAAAAAAGACTTATATATAGGAAATCATAAAGAAACCAATAAAAGCTAATAGAATTAATAAAAGAGTCCAGTGAGATTTCAGTACATAGACTCAGTATACAAATATCACTTATATTTCTCTGTACTAGCAATGAACATTCCAAAACAAAATCTAGAAAAAAATTGCATTAAAAATATTCAAAGATCATGAAACTTTTAGGTATAAATTTAACAAAAGAAGTGCAAGATTTGTATGCTGAAAATAGCAAAATGCTGTTGAAAGAACTTGAAGATATAAATAAATGGAAGGACATCTTGTGTGTTCCTGGACTGGAAGACAATACTGTTAAATGAAAATACTCCCCCAAATTGATCTATAGATTCAACAGAATCCCTATCAACATCCAGCCGCATTTTATTGTGACAGTAATCATTTTATTTTATCTTTTGTCATACCATGTATCATGTGAAATCTTAGTTCCCTGACCAGGGCCCACACACACAATTTTAACTGATGAGCTCATAAATCTGACTGTCGACCATTGCTACAACCTTAGTTATGCCCAACTCTTAGCTTTTACTACTATACGTTCCTCCCTTTTCCCTTTCTCTAAAGGAAGCATATCAGAATACAAGTAAACCAGAATCATAACCATAAATCTGCTCTTCAACTGCAAAAAAAAAAAAAAAGTAGAAAAACTACTGGAGGTGTAGCTCACAAACCATCACTACCCACTGGTGAAATTCAGCATCAAATTTAGTATCCTGCCTGGAATGATCTCCCCTCACCCTCCCCAAAACACACTTTTTCAACCATACAGTTCCTACCAGTATCTCATGATCCATCTACTCGATGGATGAAAATTCTTCCGACTCCCCTCTCTAGACTCTACCAGACTCACAAACTCAAGTTTCCTAAGAGCCAGGAGTGGGGTTAGTTCGTATTGCTGTTGTTCAGCCACTAAGTTGTGTCCAACTCTTTGCAACCCCATGGGCTGCAGCACGCCAGGCTTCCCTGACCTTCGCTGTCTCCTGGAGTTTGCTCAGATTCATGTCCATTGAGTCGATGATGCCATCTAATTTGTATGCATCAAGCCTATTCTCAGGCATACTCACTCACTGCTGAACAGTGGAGACGTGGCAACCAGAGAGCACTAGCCCTGCCTGAAGGGGCAGCAGCCAGCAGCCCCGCCACTGCTGCCGTGTAGGAAAGCAGGTCCGTGGCCACCACATCTTCCACTGTCTTAAGAAAAGCCAAAACTCTTCTGCATTTTCTGTGAAATATCCCAACTGTAAATGTTGGCTCAGTTAAGAAAGTTAAGAAGACAAAAACTCTGTAAACTGTACTGGACCTATGGAACCACTAATTTGGAACCTCTGGTCTCTATTGAACATATGAAGCTTAACAATGAATGAGGCTCACGTAAAGAGGTGTGGTGTATGTGTGTCTTAGATCACCAGTCAGATTAGTATGTCCCGGAGAGACACAGGCAAATACATTCTCTGGTGGAGCAAATGGTAAAGAATCTGCCTGCAATGCAGGAGACCTGGGTTCAGTCCCTGGGTGGGGAAGATCCCCTGGAGAAGGGAATGGCTACCTAATCCAGTATTCTTGCCTAGAGAATTCCATGGGCAGAGGAGACGGACATGTTATAGTCCACAGGGTCACAAAGGTGTCAGACACAACTGAGTGACTTTCAGTTTCACTTTTTTTTCATGTGACATGTAACTTGAAAATCAAGTAGGGCTTTATCTCGTTATCATAAACATTGAATTAAGTTTCAAATAATATAAGGAGGGACTGAGATATTTATAGTTAGAAAAGAAGGACACTGGTCAAAAAAGTTCAGGAACACTGAGCCTGATGATAAGGTGCTGGAAGGCAGGAATTATACCTAATCTATTTTATTCAGCATGTATCAAGAGTGCTAATTAGGGACTTCCCTGGTGTTCCAGAAGTGACTTCCCTGGTGGCTCAGATGGTAAAGCGTCTGCCTACAGTGCAGGAGACCTGGGTCCGATCTCTGGGTCAGGAAGATCCTCTGGAGAAGGAAATGGCAACCCACTCCAGTACTCTTGCCTGGAAAATCCCATGGACAGAGGAGCGTAGTAGGCTGTAGTCCATGGGGTCGCAAAGAGTCGGACATGACTGAGCGACTTCACTTCACTTCTGGTGTTCCAGAGGTTAAAAGTTTGCCTTCCAATGCAGGGGATATGAGTTTGATCCATGGTCGGGAAACGAAGATCCCACATGCTATGGGGCAACTAGAGTGAAAGTACGCCAAACCATTATTATTCAGTTGTGTCTGATTCTTTGCAACCCCATGGGCTATCGTCCACCAGGCTCCTCTGTCCATGGGATTTTCCAGCCAAGAATACTGGAGTGGGTTGCCATTTTCTCCTCCAGGGGATTTTCCTTACCAAGAGATCGAGTCCACATTTCCTCTGTCTCCTGCACTGCAGGCAGATTCTTTGCCCACTGAGCCATCAGGGAAGCTTCAAAAAAAAAAAAAAAAAAACACACTCACTCCCACATTATGTTGGGAGGGGACAGGACGATGAGAATGGGATGGGCAACTAAGTCCATGCTGCAACTGCTGAGCCGGCACGCCACAACTAGAGAAGCCTGCATGCCACAATAAAGACCCAGCACAGCCACACACACACACACACACAGCCAGAGTGCCAAACATACAGGTTTGAATGGAGCTGATTTGAATATTTTAAGGAACTAGATTCCAGACAACCATTTCATGCCTTAGAAATTTAACTTTGCCTGATTGCCTGTAGGTACCAATACATTTCCCAGCCATGAGCAAAGGATCTCATTCTAATCATATCTTATCTGTGCTTAAATATTTTTACTTTATAATCTTAATAGTTCTAATTCATCTACCAGAGTAAAGAAAAACACCTGGAACAAAGAATGCATTCGAAGCATATTAGTTAAACTCAAGTAAAAAAATAAATAAACATAAGATGAAACTCCATGCCTCTTGTCTCTCTGTAGAGTAGACAGGGCCCTGTGACTTGGACTTCTTTTATCAAAAGCATACTCATACCTTTTTGTCAGATAAACTTATTTGGTTTTGCTTGTGTAATGGGGTGAGTATTGTACAAGGTTTCAATGCCTTTTTTTCCCCCACCAACTCAAATTGTCCCTTAGAGGCTCAAAGTACTAACAAAGTGCTTTGCTGTATGAAAGTGCTGTCTGCATTTGTCTGGCAAATATGATGCCAGCTAAAAAGCCTGATGGGTCTGTAATTTGTCACAGGTATAACTGAGCTCCAGGGTGCTTCAACCAGAAAGTGAATTCAACTTTATAAAGAAAAAGCGTGGACAGGAAAGCCTTCTAGCAAGATTCCCAGTAACCAGAATACAGACATGAGGTCCTAAAACTAATAAAACATGGACTGGGGAGAGGGTATTGATGAAGCAGTAGCCTAAGGAGGGAAGGGGGAGGATTTGTGCCTATTTTTTATACTGAAGGGAAAGTGATGGACACAGAGGTAAGGCCACTCTCACCTGCAATCCTACAACAACTCTAGGAATTAGACCACATTATCCTTGCAGCTACAGATGTGGATACAGGCTCAGAAAGGCTGGTAACTTGTCCACAGTGTTTCCCAGACAGTTGGTGGCCTACCTGGAGTCTGGCCAGGTCTTTCTGGCTCTAATGCTCAAGCCTAGTCACTATATAACACCAGCTTCCAACAGGTCACCAGGACAGTCAGTGTTATTCAATTAGCTTTGCTATGAAACTGCAGATTGCAGATAGAGCATTGTTCATTTTTTAGCCTAATTTTGTTAAAGACATAATAGACCAGCCATAAAAAACAATCTGCCAAGCTATAGGAAATCAGCCCTGTTGCTAGTAAATGTGTTTTATTCAAACATCCATCAAGCACTTATTATATTTAAGATTCCCCAGATACTAGACAGACAAAATTCAAATACATTCAAGATAAGTTCTAGTAACCTTTTTTTTTCTCCTTTTGTAATGGCATAAGTGGGAAGGTATTCACATTGAACAGAATGTTTGTTTACTCAGTGGCCAAATATTCATTGAGAAACCAGCTGGGTCACAAATTGTCCTAGATTCTGAGGATGACTGAATGACAGAGAAGACAGATAAGGCCCATGGCTGAAAGAAATTTGCTTTGCTTCAGAATTAGACTTGGTGCTAATGGTAATGAACCCAGCTGCCAATGCCAGGAGACGCAAGAGACACAGTTTCAATCCCTGGGTCGAGAAGATCCCCTGGAGTAGGAAATGGCAACCTGCTCCAGTATTCTTGTCTGGGAAACCCCATGGACAGAGGAGCCTGGTAGGCTACACTCAATGGGGTCAGACACAACTGAGTGACTTAGCACACACAAACAAAGCAAAGGAGAGTAAAACGAAGGAGCCATTTATGGTTTGTGATAAATGCTGTGAAGCAAATACTGGGGCGCTGCGATAGAGAATAAATGGAAGACGTTGTGTTTTAGACCAGGAAGACAGGGAGGACCTCCCTGAGGTGACGATGTTCAAATGACAAGTCAACCATGTAACAGGTTGAAGGAAGTCAACTATGTAACAGGTTGAGGGAAAAAATGGGTTTTCCCACCAGAGAGTTAGGGATAGATGAAGAACCAGTGAGGACGACGAGTTTAGTTGTTTCTGGGAAGCAAGAGCAGACCACCACAAGTGGGTGCAGCAAGCCAGGGTGGGCTGGGGACTCCGAGAGGTGGGAGGGAGCCATTCAGACCATCATGGGTATTGTACATCACTGGAATGAGCTTGGATTTTATTCTAAGCTCAGTGGAAAGCTGTTGAATGACTTGGTCTCAAACCAGGGACCACTGTGAACAGATGAATGGTTTTATTTTAGCTGGCATGTGAAGAAGGGGTGAGAAGTAGACTCATGCAGAGTAGGAGACGAGGCTTTAGCTGGGAAGATAGCACTTGGATGCCCACCATTCACTTCCCAGATCTACCCTTCACCCTTTCCTATCCTGCTGTCTACCTCAGAGCCTGGCTTATAGACATCCTTGCCTTCTGACTTCCAGCTGGGTTCGGCCAATGGGAAGTCTCAGCCAGAGCTTAGAGGAAGGCAGGAGAGAGAAGCTGGAATATTTACTCCCTCAGCTCCTCACCAGCCCAGTCCCCGGGGTTTAACATGGGCTGCTTGTCTCCCTGAGCCTAGGCTGCTGGTCCCATTGGTCGGGTGGTCTCTGTCCCATGGCCTCTCCTATGCTCTCCCCCAGGGACCCAGTGCCCTTCCCTTCCCACACACCTTCCGTCTCATCACCTTCAGTCCTTGGGCGGAAGCAGAAAAGGCTGATATTAGCCTCAAGGCACTGCACTTGGGGCCTTGTGGTTTGAAAATGATACCTTTATTAAACTCTAGTCAAATTACCCAATTTGTGTGTGCCATCTGTTTCCTGCTGAGTTCCTTACTGATATAGGGAGAGGCAAGATTTGATTTAGAAAAGTTCAGTTACTGTGATCCTTGACTAATATCCTGTTCTGCTGATGCTTTGTGTTTGTGATATAAGGGTCACAAACCCAAAACATGTTAGCAAGAAATCATACACCTCTTTATTTCCTTAGGAAATCCAATAACATAAATTGACCAAAGAGACAAAATGCCAAAATCACAGATGTGAGGATTCAGAAAACAAAACAGAATTTATGGTCACTGATACCTGACTTCAGGCCAATTAGCATGAGCTCTTGCTTAAATATTTAGATTTAAATTTCTCATTCAATTTTTCATTTATTTAATCAGTGTTTATTGGGTGCCTAGTCCTTGCAGGGCGCTAGTTTAGACACCAGGGAAAGAGCAAAGACTATATCTACTCTCATGGAGCTTACACTCCAGAGAAGAGTCAGGAAAGAAACAAGTCAACAATCTCTTGCATGCTCATAAAAAACAGCTAAGGAGGACAGAGTGGAAGATTTATATATGAGCAAGAATATTTCCTTTCTTAAAGGGTGTTATTTGAGCAGAGCACTAAAGGAAGGGATGAAGCAAGCAGTGATGATATCCAGAGGAAGCATGACCCAGGAGAAGTACTAGAGGCTATACTTCAGCAACAGTGGCAGGAACTGAGCAACTGTGAAAGGCAGAGTGGCTGGAGCAGAAGTAGCCTGTCCAGTCAGGGAGACAGGCAGGACGAGCCCACTTGCCCCACCTAGAATTTTTGGCTTTTATTTTGAGAAAAGAAGCCATTAGGGTTTTGAGAGAGTAGTGACAGGATATGACTTAGGGTTTTTTTTGTTTGTTTGTTTTGTTTTGCTTTGTTTATTTTTACTTTTTATTAATTCTTATTGGAGAACAGTTGCTATATAAGGTTGTGTTAGTTTCTACTGCACAGCAAAGTGAATAAGCTATATGTATACATCTATCCAAAGAAAGATGTATACATCTATGCCCAAAGAAAGGCAATGCCAAAGAATGCTCAAACTACCGCACAATTGCACTCATCTCACACGCTAGTAAAGTAATGCTCAAAATTCTCCAAGCCAGGCTTTAGCAATATGTGAACCGTGAACTTCCTGATGTTCAAGCTGGTTTTAGAAAAGGCAGAGGAACCAGAGATCAAATTGCCAACATCTGCTGGATCATAGAAAAAGCAAGAGAGTTCCAGAAAAACATCTATTTCTGCTTTATTGACTATGCCAAAGCCTTTGACTGTGTGGATCACAATAAACTGGGAAATTCTGAAAGAGATGGGAATATCAGACCACCTGATCTGTCTCTTGAGAAATTTGTATGCAGGCCAGGAAGCAACATTTAGAACTGGACATGGAACAACAGACTGGTTCCAAATAGGAAAAGGAGTTCATCAAGGCTGTATATTGTCACCCTGTTTATTTAACTTATATGCAGAGTACATCATGAGAAACGCTGGACTGGAAGAAGCACAAGCTGGAATCAAGATTGCCGGGAGAAATATCAATAACCTCAGATATGCAGATGACACCACCCTTATGGCGGAGAGTGAAGAGGAACTAAAAAGCCTCTTGATGAAAGTGAAAGTGGAGAGTGAAAAAGTTGGCTTAAAGCTCAACATTCAGAAAACGAAGATCATGGCATCTGGTCCCATCACTTCATGGGAAATAGATGGGGAAACAGTGGAAACAGTGTCAGACTTTATTTTTCTGGGCTCCAAAATCACTACAGATGGTGACTGCAGCCATGAAATTAAAAGACGCTTACTCCTTGGAAGGAAAGTTATGACCAACCTAGATAGCATATTCAAGAGCAGAGACATTCCTTTGCCAACAAAGGTCCGTCTAGTCAAGGCTATGGTTTTTCCTGTGGTCATGTATGGATATGAGAGTTGGACTGTGAAGAAGGCTGAGCGCCAAAGAATTGATGTTTTTGAACTGTGGTGTTGGAGAAGACTCTTGAGAGTCCCTTGGACTGCAAGGAGATCCAACCAGTCCATTCTGAAGGAGATCAGCCCTGGGATTTCTTTGGAAGGAATGATGCTAAAGCTGAAACTCCAGTATTTTGGCCACCTCATGTGAAGAGTTGACTCATTGGAAAAGACCCTGATGCTACGAGGGATTGGGGGCAGGAGGAGAAGGGGATGACAGAGGATGAGATGGCTGGATGGCATCACCGACTTGATGGACGTGGGTTTGGGTGAACTCCAGGAGTTGCTGATGGACAGGGAGGCCTGGTGTGCTGCGATTCATGGGGTCCCAAAGAGTTGGACACGACTGAGTGACTGATCCGATCTGATCTGATCTGATACATCTATCCCCTCTTTTTTAGATTTTCTTCCTATATAGGTCACCACAGGACAATCAGTAGAGTTCCTTGAGTTAAACAGTATGTTCTCATTAGTTATCTATTTATACTTAGTGTCAGTAGCATATATATGTGTCTTACTTTTAAGAAAATTATTCTACCTGCTTTGTTGCAATAAGGTAACAAGGACAGAAAGCAGGGGTACACTAAGACAAAAGTATAGGGAAGAGATGCTGCTGTCTTGGACCAGGGTGGAAACGTTTATGCGCACTTTATTTTTGGGGGCTACAAAATCACTGCAGATGGTGATTGCAGCCATGAAATTAAGAGACACTTACTCCTTGGAAGGAAAGTTATGACCATCTAGACAGCATATTCAAAAGCAGAGACATTACTTTGCCAACAAAGGTCCATCTAGTCAAGGCTATGGTTTTTCCAGTAGTCATGTATGGACGTGAGAGCTGGACTGTGAAGAAAGCTGAGCACCGAAGAATTGATGCTTTTGAACTGTGGTGTTGGAGAAGACTCTTGAGAGTCCCTTGGACTGCAAGGAGATCCAACCAGTCCATTCTGAAGGAGATCAGTCCTGGGTGTTCTTTGGAAGGAATGATGCTAAAGCTGAAACTCCAGTACTTTGGACACCTCATGTGAAGAGTTGACTCATTGGAAAAGACCCTGATGCTTGGAGGGATTGGGGGCAGGAGGAGAAGGGGACGACAGAGGATGAGATTGTTGGATGGCATCACTGACTTGATGGATGTGAGTTTGAGTGAACTCCAGGAGTAGGTGATAGACAGGGAGGCCTGGCATGCTGCAGTTCATGGGGTCACAAAGAGTCAGACACGACTGAGTGACTGAACTGAACTGAAGCTTTTCAGAGAGCTTCCCTGGTGGCTCAGATAGTAAAGCATATGCCTGCAATGCAGGAGACCCGGGTTCGATCCCTGGGTTGGGAAGATCCCCTGGAGAAGGAAATGGTAACCCACTCCAGTACTCTTGCCTGGAAAATTCCATGGACAGAGGAGCCTGGTAGGCTACAGTCCATGGTGTCTCAAAGAGCTGGACACGACTGAGCTACTTCACTTTCACTTTCAAGCTTTTCAGATACCCAAGTGGGGATGAGTAAGGCACTGGGTATACATACAAAGTCTGGAGTTGAGAGAAGGCATCTGAGTTAGGCTAGAGATAGGGAACTGGCCAGCACACAGCCATAGCCTGAATGAAATCATCCAGGGAGTGAAGAGAGGGAGAAGAGACAAGTTCTCAGGATGGAGCATGAGACATTGGAGATGGACAAATCAAAGAAAAGAGAAGGAACCTGCCAAAGAAACTGAAAAGGACTGGTTAGCAGGGTAGAGAGAAAAACCAGGAGAGGTGCTGTCCCCAAAGCCAACTGAAAAAAAGTATTTTGAGAAGGAAGAAGCAGTCAAGCAGTCATGTGTTGTTGATGGATCAAGTGAGAATGGTGGAACAGGAAGTAAAGCAATGGATCTGGCAAAGAAACATCTGACAGTGACTCGGAGTATGTTCTAAGAAGCAGTGGAGTTGAAAGTCTGATGGAGAGAACATGTGTAGACAACTCTTCTGATGTTCCTTACAATCAATGGGGAGCAGAGAAATTGTGGTAGATGGAAGGAGTTAAGCAGGTTTTCTTTTACTTTCTTTTTAATTTGAAGATATTACAGCATCTTTTAATCACTGCTGGGAATTATCTAGTAGAGAGAAGAACCAGGATGATGCAAGAGAGAGCAGATAATTGCAAGAACAAGAGGGGATGGGGTCCAGGGCACCACGGAGGCCATCGATGGGAACAGAAGAGTTTATCCTCTGTAACAGAACGAGTCCAGTTGTAGACAGGCTGGTGAGAGCTGGGAGGTTTCCTCCCGACTGAGCTTTCTCAGTATTACAGCAAGTGGGGAGGAGCCACTGGGAGTTTCAGGAGAGAAGAGAAAGTGAAATAGTCATCCAGAGCAAGGGGGGAGTAGGGACCTGCAGTAGGATGGTATTGGCCAGTGTACTAGTCCCTAAACTGCTTCTGATGTGAATTTATAAATTCCATTAATATAAATTAAAAGCATTAATATTTATCTCACGTAGAGGAAAAAAGTAAGATACTAATGTGAGGAAAATGCAGAGGACATAGTCATCAGAAGCTTCAAGAAGGAGAATTCCAAATACTGCATTTGGTGGTATACTCCTAAAGTCAACAAGTGAGGTTCTCACTGCACCTGGGTAAGAAGCATATGAAGACCACTCACTGTGACTGAAAGGAAGATAAACTAAAGGGGCTCCCAATTTTCCCAACAGATGAGCAATAGAACATTCAAATATATGGAAATGATCTTTATTTTGGATTCTTTCTCATTTAGCCTTTCAGGTTACGAGAATTTGAAAAATAAGTCTGAAACTCTACTTCTAAAAGCTTGCTTGTAAATTATTATCCCTGGTATATGAAAGCCCAGCTCTTAGATAGAACCAAAAAAAAAAAAAAAGAAAAAAGATTAATGACCCCTGACATTAGAATTTAAAATGTCCTGCATGCAAATTCACTTTCTCTCCACCCTTTTGTAATGCAATAACCAGCGATAATTAGAATTGCAAAAACGCCGAAAGAGCTACATGAAAATTATACCACAAAGTAGTTTCACAGTGATACTTAGAGAGGAATATGAATGGATACAAGATAACACTGAGAGACACACAGTTACGTATGTGTGAGTGTGTGTATGTGCACATGCATGTCTGAAAGAGCAAGGCAAAAAATATTTATTTCTTTGTTTTGTTCTCCCTGCTGCTGCTGCTGCTGCTAAGTCGCTTCAGTCGTGTCCAACTCTGTGCAACCCCACAGACGGCAGCCCACCAGGCTCCCCCGTCCCTGGGATTCTCCAGGCAAGAACACTGGAGTGGGTTGCCATTTCCTTCTCCAATGCATGAAAGGGAAAAGTGAAAGTGAAGTCGCTCTGTCGAGTCCGACTCTTCGCGACCCCATGGACTGCAGCCTACCAGGCTCCTCTGTCCATGGGATTTTCCAGGCAAGAGTACTGGAGTGGGGTGCCATTGCCTTCTCCATAACCAAAGTTTAAAATAAAAACACTGGTTGGGTCATATTTCAATAATGTGACACATGGTTCCTATTTTAGTTCTAAATGATTTTTTATTAAGTAGTCTGTGAAATATTTACTTATAAATAAATATAAAGTAGATCTTTGGAATATCTGATTTAAAACAATAACAAAATCTAGCAATTATCAACACAAATATTCCTGTACTCTCTGATACTATTTTCTTCCAGTGATTATTTCCTACATTCCTAGGCACCATAGAAGGCTAATAATATAAATGATTTTCTGTGGGCTTCAGCTAAACACTTCAACTGTGACAATGAAATGAGGTAAACCATTTTGTGCTCTATAGCAGAAACATATTACATAATTTAAACAAGTTTTGAAAAATCACTTGGATCATATGATGTATCAGCTGCACAGGCATTACTGATGTCTGGCCCCTCCCCTCATTGTTATTTTCCTTTATGTGTCCCTCCCACTCACATAATGAAAGAAAGAGTATTTTATCTGCTTGGGTCATAAGGAGAGAGCAAAGAAAAACAAGTGTTTAACAAATGTCCCCTTATTTTTCTACTGGCTTCCATCAATCTAAGGTAATTTTGTTTAGATGCTGGGCTCAAGTATCCAAAGATAACTCAGTGATTAATTCAAAAGGCAGTGCAACCAAGGGCAGACACTTCCTGGCATGTATGGTGAGCAATTTGGTGTAGCACAAAGAGTAATGACATGGTATCAAAACACTGCCACACTCCTGTAGCCTATCTATTCTCCCTTTTTCTGTTACTAATAGAACCTTGATTATTTTTTTTTTTGGAGTGACATTCATAACAATACTAATATCCTCAAATTCCTTGCATCTAGGAATGATCCAAAATATATTAATTGACAAATAAGATCAATAAGAAGTTGTGAGGTGGGGCCTCCAGGAAATTCTGCTGAAATGGGAAGACTCAGATGACACAAACAGTTTGTTTGTTTTTGCTTTTTGCCTACTGCCTTTCTCCTTCCTCTTGCCTCTGCTGGCCAAAGGTGGAGCGGCCAGTTTGTAAGCATGAGGCCACAGGTCCCATGGCAAGACATAGCCAGGCAGAAAGACAGGAGGAGCTGATGACTCTGAATTTGTTGAAGTATCCTGGGAAAAGTAAACCCCTCTTTAATTAAGCCATTTGTGATGGTTAAATTTAGGTGTCAACATGATTTGGTAATGGTCCCCAGATATTCGGTCAAACATACCTGGATGTTGCTGTGAGGGTATTTTTTAGATGAGATTAACCTTGAAATTGGTTTTCTCAAGTGGAGCTAGTGGTAAAGAACCTAGCTGCCAACAAGGGAGATGTAAGAGACATGGGTTTGATCCTTGGGTTGGTTGGGAAGATCCCCTAGAGGAGGGCATGGCAACCCACTCCAGTATTCTTACCTGGAGAATCCCATGAACAGAGGAGCCAGGCAAGCTACAGTCCATAGGGTTGCAAAGAGTCAGACACAACTGAAGTGACTTAGCATGCATTCACACAACCTTAAAATCAGCAGACTGTGAATAAAACACATCACCCTCTGTAATGTGGATGGGTATCTCCAACCAGTTGAAGACCTTAGGAAAAAACTGATCCACCCAAAGCAAGAGGAAATTCTGCCAGCAGGCAGCCTTCATACTTGAGCTCCAACATCAACTCCTCCCTGGTTCTCCAGCCTGCCAGACTATCCTGCAGAGTCTGTCAGGCCTCTCACAGCTACATGAGCCAATCCTTAAAATAAATCAATCTCTCCTGTCCTCTGTCTTTATACACACACAGAGGAAATACATTTTATATATATAAGAGAGATCTTCCTTACCACTTCTCTTTCTCTGGACAATCCAGACCACTGACCACTATACCACTATAATTGGGTGTCCGTTCATTGCAGCTGAATGCAATCTTCTCTGGCACATTTGAGACCTATCACTTCATGAACTGCATAATTATGTACATTTCTTTGTGACCCCCAGCCTCCAGATCTTCAGAATGGGAACATGACTAGTATTGACTCCACAGGCTGGTTTTGAGGGATGCATGAGACAACATCTGTTAAAGTGCTGTGTTAGTTGTAAAGCCCAGTGGAAATGTTAGGAAGCAATCATGACAGACTCAATGCAACAATTTCTGAACATAATTATTCTTCATTCATGGTTGCATTAGTTTACAATAACCAGAACCTTTAAATTTGACCATTAAAAAGTCATTATATTATTTGTCAATTATATCTTAACAAAGCTGGGGGGAAAAGTCATTATGAAACACTTGGAAGTTCAGAAAAGCACAAGGGAAAAAAATATTCAACCATACCCCCCACAGCTACTGTTAGCTATTAATAACTATCATTCATTGAGTTCTTATTATGACCAGGGAGCATGTGAAGCACTTTAATGCATTATCCCTACTCTACAGAGGCAGGTGCTACTTTGTCCATTTTGTAAATAATAAAACTAAGGATTAAAGAGATAAACGTGTCCCAAGGCATTCAGCTAGTAAGTAGCAAAACCAGGATTCAAACTGAGGTGTGAATGATGCCAAAGCCCATGCCCTTAACCACCAAATTACATGGCAGGTGACAGGCTGTGTTCTTTGATGACACATTTGCTAAAGCAGAATGGCAACATGATCAGGTAACCGTTATGACTGGTTTTACTGACAGTATCAGCACCTTGCCCGGCACATAAACAAGTGAAGATTCTCGTCTTACAGGCTTACTAGCTCTCCTGCCCAGGCTTGCATTTTATTTTGAAACAGAGTGAAAGGCTACTTCACATTAGCTACTCCCTCCAATAGTGCCTTTTACTTCAGATAAAGATATCCCTCTGTAAGGCACCCTGAAGTTTATTTGCAGAAAACTGGGTTTACCACCCCTTTCAAACTTCCCAAACAGTCACAATCTCACTTTATTTGCCCTCTAGCCCTCTGAGTTAAGAAGGGCATGTATTATTAACTCTGCTTTCCAGGTGAGAGAATGGACTCCTGGAGAGGTTGAGTAAGTTGCCCAAGGTCACATAGCAAACTGTTGGTACCAGCAGGATCGGAAAGCCCATCTGCTGACATCCAGTCCGGCACACTTTCCATTCTGCTATGCTCCCTCCACCTGTTACTCCCACCGATCCCCAAGGGGCTTAGAGTTGATGGGGCATATCATCAATTCCTCAGGGCAAGACTGTCCTATCTGGGTAGGAAAACAAGCGTGCATACACACACACACACATGCACACACCACAAACACATGTTACATACACTTTAATTGTATCTGCCAAAGTGGTTTTGCAACAATCCAGTCAAGGATGCAGAAAAGTCCCAGGCTATCTTTCAGAAACAGAGCCAGAGGGTCAATTTCAAAATGAAACAGGATTTCTTCAGCCTTGAGTAGATGGGTGGGTGGGTAAGTGGCCGGACTGCATCAACAGTGGCACAGTGGACTGCAGGGTAAAGGCACTCATAACTTCCGTTGCTTTTAAGCTGTGACAGTGCAAACCCAGCCTGGGAAGGACGCATGCCTAAGAAAGAGTATGAAAACATGGTTCACCCTAACTCTTCTATGACTTCCTATTTCTAAATTGTAGGATATTACAACAGTTCTTTGGGAAAACAAATGAGTGCTTTGACTCATCCTATATGATATTTATAAAGTAAAGCACAAAGGAGCATTGACTAAGTATGAAAAAAACCGAGGATGAGACTAAGATCATACTCAGTCATACTTGAAATCAAAGAAAGTACAAATGGAAGGAAAGTACCACGCTGTCACGTTAGCATCAAAGTCAGGATTTTCAGATGCAAACATCTGCCTTTCATAAGCTAGGCAGGCAGTCAGATCTTTGCATCAACTGCACTGGCCCTGGCAAAGCAGAAGTTAACTTCCCTTCTTTCAGCTGGTTAGATGAGTGGATATCAGAAGGCAAACAGAGGAACTACAAGATTTAAAGCTCAAAGACAAAAGACTGGCACTGGGGATGGAAGTTCCTAGGAAACTGAAACAAGAAAACTCTAAACACACTGTCAAAACCAGTGCCAATGATCTCCCATTAAGTGAGGAGTGGCGCTAAAAGCTGTACCACCTAAAATGGTGCTATCTTACACATCATCAGAAAACCTCAAGTGGCCATTTTTTTCTGCTACTTTAGCAAAAGGGAGTTTAGGAGGTTTAGACACCAGGAGAGTGGTCACCTTCTCAAAAAGGAATTTGCCACAGACTCACAGGTATCCCAAATGTGGACCAAGTTCCCTTCCTAACAAGAATTAATATCAGTGCTTAAAACAGAATGATGTCATCCAATGATTTGAAGCCCAGTAATTTTAGCTAGGGAATGAGGATAGTGGGGAAAGTTGAGGGAAAAGCTGGGGTGGGGGGGTGGAATAGAGAGAAAAATAGAGAATTAAATGTGATTTCACTAAAAGTCCTAGGATCTATGTGATCCAGTCATACTAACATGTCACAGAGAGAGAAATGCAATCCAGGATCCAGAAAGCTCTTCTCATTTTCATGCGGACACATGACAAACTGTGAAAGGAAGGAGTTCATTTTTAATGCATATGAAGCATATAAAACACTCTACAGTGATTCTCTTGCATGGCTGCTTTTCCCAAGTTTCTTCATGAGGTTGGCAGCTGGCTCACAAATGCTCTTCCTCCTGGCCCTTGTTCAAATGCTCTCACCCAAGCTGGGCCCTGTGTCCTGCTCTCTCTCTTCATCTCTCAACTCTTTATTACCTAGTTCAATGCAACCTCTCAATCTCTTTCGTTTTCTTCCACTTTCTTTAGTTTTGAGAGGATCTGGAAGTTTACCTAGGGAAAACAAATTCTTTCTGTGTGGAAGTTAGGGAAACTGTGAAGATCAGGGATACCCATACATTAATAACTTTAACCTGTAACACATTATCACAATTTGCCCCCTGGAATTCCATTGTCCCAAACTCGAAAGGTAACACTTAACAGAGGAGTCTTTTCAAATGATACACCAGAAATTCAAGACTCCAAGAGATGCAAGAAATTGAAGTCTGACTCCAGAGATTATGGTCTTCCTATAAATAAAAACAGCAGTGGGAAATAGGGTTGAAAAGAGATTGTTTTTCCCTACATCGTTTTGATCAACTCAATAAATGTCACTATACGCCAGGCACTGATTTAAGTAGTAGAAAGACAGAGATAAGTAAGTCACAATCCTTTTCCTCAAAGAGGTCACAGTCTAATGTGATGAGTCCTGCCTCAAGGCCACAGGTGTGAGGCCCTGTACCAAGACCACAGAAGAGGAGCCCAGAATCAAGGTCACTCTGAAGCTGACTGAGCCCCACTGAGCCCCTTTGTAATCTTACCTAAAGACCCCCTGATCATCACCAGCAGTCTTCCTGAGCCATATTAGGTAAAAACACCCACTCCAGTACTCATCCTTATAGTGCCCTAACCAATCATCTAATGCCAACCTTTCAGCAGGAATTTTGTCTTGAGGCTGTATAAATCTGCTACTAACTCAGGGTTAGCAGGCCAGCTCTCAATAGTCTGTCAGGAGTTCAACCCACTGCACTCACAGTGCCTTGCTCTTAACAAACTCACTCCCTTCTGAAATGTTCCAAGTTTGAAATTCTTTTCCAGTCCACGCTCGGACTGCCTGAACATAATGTTGTTTCTCAAACTGCATTCCTTAGAACATGTTCCCTTGTTAAAAAAAAAAAAAGTTCCGTGGCCCAAATACTTTTTTAGGAAATGTGGCATATTCAATATCCTTTTGGATGTTTTCCATATTCATCCTAATCCTAAATTAAAGAAACTTTGTTTCTTTATTCCAACATTTCCCAAACTTAAATTTATCACTGAGCCATTTGCTTTGCAAAACACACATCCTGAGATGAACTTACAAATGTTAGCACAGATTCCACCTTTAGTTTAAATAAATAAATATTTATCATTTATAAGATAGAATAATGATTATGGGAGCATTTTCACATAAAGTAAATTGTATTTCAACCAAAAATGCAAGTTGATTTAAAGGTTGTCTCAGTCCACTCACTGAAATGAACAAGTGAGAAATGAGAAGAAAAGAAATAACAACTGTAGGCTGGAAGCTATTCTGCTGGTGGAAGCAGTGGGAGAGGTGTCTTGCTTTCAGGGATCTTAGGGGAAAGTGTGGTAAAATTAAATCCTTGGTATCTATGGGGGTTACAATTGAGAAAACTTTCTGGCATTCAGCGAATGGATGGCGAAAATCCCCACATTAGTCAGTTCCATAGCATGGCTCTACAGTCAGCTGCTGTGTCAAGAGACATTTTCTTACCAGGCCAATTCTGCAGTATAGTTTTGGGCACTAGTCCCAGAAGCTTAGCCTCAAGTCTGAATCTCTGGGATTCCTAATGATTCTTTGAAATGCTGCAGTGTCATTGTTATTTAGTCGCTAAGTCGTGTCCAACTCTTTGTGACCCCATGGACTGCAGCCTGCCAATCTCCTCTGTCTGTGGGATTTCCCAGGCAAGCATACTGGAGTGGGTTGCCATTTCCTTCTCCAGGGAATCCTCCCAAACCAGAGATCCAACCTGCATCTCCTGCTTAGCAGGCATATTCTTTACCACTGAGCCACGTGGGAATCTGAAATGTTGTATACCCTTTAATAAATTCATTTTCTATTTAAACTAGCCAGCGTAGATTCTGGTGTCTGCAACTAATACCCCTGACTGTATTTTCCTTCTCCTACTTCCAAAAGCCAGGTGAATAACTTACAGCCATTCACAACCTAACATTTCCCTCTCAGGAAACTCTAATCTAGTAATATATTTCTGTGGACTCTCCATTGCCCTCTTTTACTTCTAAGCCCTAAGTAATGAATGAAACTGACTCTTATTTCTGGAATCCCACCTGCATTCCTTTTCCAACTCAATCTTGTTTCCTAGCCTAAGGCTAGCCTACTTACTGTATGAAATACACTTTCCTGTCAGTCAACACGGCAACATTTTTGGCGAGGTCAAAGCCTAGCTCTTAATTTATCTTTTGAGTTGTAAGAATATCCCTGGACACACCAGTGTTTTGAACCCAATTATTTATGTCTCTATCCCATTTTTCAAAAATCATGTAATCTCTAGAGCCCATGAGCCACAACTACTGAAGCCTGTACACCCTAGAGTTCGTGCTCTGCTGTAAGAGAAGGCATTGTAATGAGAAGCCCATGCACCACAACTAAAGGAAGCCCACGCGAAGCAATGAAGACCCAGAGCAGCCAAACAAAAACAATCAATTAAATAAAGTAAAAACAAAATCTTTTCATCTGCTTTTTAGGGTTATAACCTGAATAGCTCTTCCAATGTGTTAAGAAATCCGTCAGAGTAATTTCAAAATATGAGCTGAGTGGTCTGGGTGTTAACACATCTGAGGATGCCAGGAATGGTCCTACTCCCTAGAGTGGTGAGTGACCAAGTAACTCAGGAAAAATGTAAGGGCCTCCATGGCACATCCCAGTAAGAGGAGGGTCTCACTTCCTTCCCAGGCTTCCAGTTAAAGAGCACATGGTCAAACTAGGTCACTGAACAAGGTTGTTTTTGTTTAAAAAGTGCTAAAGGAAAGTATTTGAATAGTCATGAGAGGGGAAAAGCATATTTCTTGATGCAGTAATTAAAAAGAGATTTAGATCCAGTGTGTGAATTCCCATAGAATCCTACTTAGCTCCCTTATCTATGTCAAAGCAAACTTAGTTTCACATCATCGGTGCTTCTCATTTATCTTAATGCTAAGGATTTATTTCTTATGCAAAACTGTTCATTTTTACCAGCTTGGAACTTTAAAAAAAAAAAAATCACATTCTCTTCTTCAAGAATTTTCATTAAGCCAAGGTGTCATCAAACTGAAAATCTGTAGACACAATTTTGGCTCTTTTCCTTAGGCAAATCAGAGGAGTGCTCAATCCAGGCAACCAAGGATTAGTGCAGGCACTGATGACAGATTCTTAACAGTGTTGTAAGGAGAAAAAAACAAAGTTGGTATAGAACGATTTACAAAGATTTCTAACTCAAAGTTGAACCAGTAAGTTTGTCTAGACTGTCCTATGAAAAGCTGCTTTCTTCAGGGGAAAAAGCTACAGTTGAAACTCAGAATGATTTTGTCCCTACGATGTGTATGCAGGACTTGGGTTAGTAATCTGGTACTCAGAAACATGCAGATTATCACTGAGATAAAAATTAAACAAACCAATGACAGACTATGTGTATTGTTCACATCTCTTATTTATTTGTTTAGGTACCACAGATTCATAAAGTCACCAACCAGAGTAGGTAAAGTCACTAATCAGAACAAAATTATCAGTTTCCTATGGCGTGTCATACAAAAGTAATGAGAGAATGTTTAGGGAAAATCATTAAACTTTAATCAAATATTTCAGGGAAAAAGATAGACATTAACAGTTATGATCTGCTCAGCAATAGTCAAATCAAAGAAATGTCACAACAGTTGAAACTGAACAGTTAACCCAAGATCAAAACCCAGAATATCTATTTATTAGTGCACTCTCTAAATCTGTGTTCAGTTAAGCATAAGCATCTCCTTAGACTTAATCCCCTGATCGTAGGGTGTCTGATACCTGTCAGTGGAATTTCCTGATCACTAATGAACCACTCTTTGTTTATTCCATTGGTCTTTATAAACACTATATTAAATCATTCTCCCCAGCATTTCCCCCCAACTACCATTTGTGCGGCATTGCAGCATTTATGTTTTCCCTGAATTTCAACCTTTAAATGTCAGTGGCCATTTGGTACTTCTTTTTTCTCATAAATAAAACCTTTCCAACATCTTGCAAATGACCAGGCAACTGCTTTAAAACTCTTGCTGTAACTTGAGCTTCCTAGCAAGCTCTCTAATTAAGCCACAATATCATTGCTCCTCTAGTTTACAAGATAATCATCTAATTCCCTTTTGTTAAACTATTCGGCCTTTGGCCTCACGGTTTATTTCACTTGGGAACTAGATTATAGCTTCCCAGATGGGTTACAGTGGAATTATTGTGACTCGTTACAAGTTTAATTAATGCCAAACAATGCCAGCCCAATTTCTGGCTTAATACCATCTCCTTTCATATAGTTGCATCCTCATTTTGCCTTCAATAACCTTCTTGATTGGTGTTTTCCCAAGCGTTTCTACACTCAGTCCTCTTGTTGAATTAAAACATTCCTAAACTACAATATGGCTGCTCAATTTTAAGACTTTAAAATTTTCAGTCTGGGTTTGTAGTTTCATGTTTGATGGATGAACTTAAGGAAGGTATGAAATCTTCATGAGGACATCACAATAGAACAGTCAGTTTTATAAAATTCTTTCATATACTTTATTTTATCCTAAGGAGGATATAGAGAGTCAGGCAGAGTAGTATCATTATGTCCATTATTGATCACTGATTTCCAAACTGTGTCATCGTGTACTAAGCCCATGACATTGTTTCAACCAGAATCTTTTTTTAAAAAAAAATCTAAGTAAGACCATCATTTCAACAAATACTAACACTGGCTTTTAAATAAGGAAAGTTTTAAAACCTCTGTTATACAAGAAGAAACCAAAACTTAGCACAGAAGTGAGTTTACGAAGATCAAATAGCAAATAATTGAAAAAGTAAGGAAAACATCCAGGTTTCCTGACTCTAAGGACTGACATTTGTTTCCGATACAATTATACTCCCCAGGAGGAAGAATGCCAAAAGAATAGAGAAAGCATTTCTGAACCCATTCACACCAGTTTAATAATTCTTTTTAAATAGTCTTCAAACTCATAATATCAGTAACCTCAGATATGCAGATGACACCACGTTTATGGCAGAAAACTAACTGAAGCGCCTCTTGATGAAAGTGAAAGGGTAGAGTGAAAAAACTGGCTTAAAACTCAACATTCAAAAACTCTAAAATCACCGCAGATGGTGACTTCAGCCATGAAATTAAAAGACGCTTGCTCCTTGGAAGAAAAGCTATGACAAATCTAGACAGCATATTAAAAAGCAGAGACATTACTTTGCTGACAAAGGTCCCTCTAGTCAAAGCTGTGGCTTTTCCACTAGTCATGTATGGATGTGAGATTTGGACCATAAAGTAAGCTGAGCACCAAAGAATTGATGCTTTTTAAAACTGTGGTGTTGGAGAAGATTCTTGAGAGTCCCTTGGACTGCACAGAGTTCAAATCAGACCTACAAGAAGACCTAGGCAAAATCACTGAAAATGGGAAAAATGGCATACCAGATCCTAAGGTAGGAAAGATTAGTAAGGAGGTTAATACTAAAAGAGCAGAAAGAGTAAGAAAAGGAGAAGGGGTATGAGTCACAGGAAACAAGGCCATCACCTGCAATACTTCACTACATTTAAAGTTAAAAAAGAGATAAATTTACAGCCACTTGACTTCTCTAGGGCCCAATCACCTCATGACAAAGTTCGTATGATTTTACTAGCTCTCTCAACTGCAAAGTCTATGATAAAAGTAGAAGATAAAATAATTTGATGGCTTTTAGAAAAGCATAAGTTCTTCTACAAATAACAGGAGAGGGCACTGCTTTCCTGAATGATGAAAGATGGAAGTAAAGTAATAAGCCACTTTGCCAACAAAGGTTCGTCTAGTCAAGGCTATGGTTTTTCCTGTGGTCATGTATGGATGTGAGAGTTGGACTGTGAAGAAGGCTGAGCGCCGAAGAATTGATGCTTTTGAACTGTGGTGTTGGGAGAAGACTCTTGAGAGTCCCTTGGACTGCAAGGAGATCCAACCAGTCCATTCTGAAGGAGATCAGCCCTGGGATTTCTTTGGAAGGACTGATGCTAAAGCTGAAACTCCCAGTACTTTGGCCACCTCATGCGAAGAGTTGACTCATTGGAAAAGACTCTGATGCTAGGAGGGATTGGGGGCAGGAGGACAAGGGGACGACAGAGGATGAGATGGCTGGATGGCATCACTGACTCGATGGACGTGAGTCTGGGTGAACTCCCGGAGTTGGTGATGGACAGGGAGGCCTGGCGTGCTGCGATTCATGGGGTCGCAAAGAGTTGGACACGACTGAGCGACTGATCTGATCTGATCTGATAACTTATCCAAAATTCATTTTATAGTATTTTAAAGGCATTATCATTTTAAAAAACAGAATACATGATATAAAGTTGCAAAAAAAAAAAGTTAATCCCAAAGTTGAAGAACTTGTCAAGGGAAAATATTAGGACCCCATGCAGAGGGGTTTCACCTCTGGTTCTCAGCCCTCAAACTAATTTTAGTATGTATTAGGATGAAGTCCATAAAACAGGTGATGTCATAGAGAGTGACTTACAAGGGGTTGGGAAGAAAGATGATCCTTTAGCTCAGGTGATGAAGGAAGGCCTTACAGGAGAGGTAGCCTATGAGACTAGAATGATGCAAGAGAGCCTGTACAGAAAAATCCCAGACTAGAGCTGGTCCAAGCGAAACCCAAAGACTAAGGCTGTGAGGTAGGGATCAGAGGCAGAATTGACAATGCTGGAGAGAGGCGGTATAAAGGAAACACAATCACAGAGAGAAAATTAACCCTATCTTATAGAGAGAAGTTGTTTACAAGCACAATGCTAATCTGAGCAATCTCTCATTAGTGCCAAGTTCACTCGCTCTCTGCTTTGGCTAACTGAGTCAGGCTAGAAGGGGAAATTTGGAGCCAAACTGAAAAGGGGAGAATATGGGATCACTTGCCACACTTTATCATTGAGGGCCCATCAACAGGTCACTAGAGGGTGAAGAAGCACCAACATGGCTTATTTAATTGAACATTTACAAATTAGTAAAGACTTGATATGATATGGTCTATATAAGAAAGCCTTCCTCAGCGAACAATGCAAAGAAATAGAGGAAAACAACAGAATGGGAAAGACTAGAGATCTCTTCAAGAAAATTAGAGATACCAAGGGAACATTTCATGGAAAGATGGGCTCGATAAAGGACAGAAACGGCATGGACCTAAGAGAAGCAGAAGATATTAAGAAGAGGTGGCAAGAATACACAGAAGAACTGTACAAAAAAGATCTTCATGACCCAGATAATCACGATGATGTGATCACACACCTAGAGCCAGACATCCTAGAATGTGAAGTCAAGTGGACCTTAGAAAGCATCACTATGAACAAAGCTAGTAGAGGTGATAGAATTCCAGTTGAGCTTTTAAATTCTAAAAAATAATGCTGTAAAAGTGCTGCACTCAATATGCCAGCAAATTTGGAAAACTCAGCAGTGGCCACGGGACTGGAAAAGATCAGTTTATTGTGACCGTGTGGATCACAATAAACTGTGGATAATTCTGAAAGAGATGGCAATACCAGAGCACCTGACCTGCCTCTTGAGAAACCTATATGCAGGTCAGGAAGCAACAGTTCGAACTGGACATGGAACAACAGATTGGTTCCAAATAGGAAAAGGAGTACGTCAAGGCTGTATATTGTCACCTTGCTTATTTAACTTATATGCAGAGTACATCATGAGAAACGCTGGGCTGGAAGAAGCACAAGCTGGAATCAAGATTGCCGGGAGAAATATCAACAACCTCAGATATGCAGATGACACCACCCTTATGACAGAAAGTGAAGAGGAACTCAAAAGCCTCTTGATGAAAGTTAAATTGGAGAGTGAAAAAGTTGGCTTAAAGCTCAACATTCAGAAAACGAAGATCATGGCATCTGGTCCCATCACTTCATGGGAAATAGATGTGGAAACAGTGTCAGACTTTATTTTTTGGGGCTCCAAGATCACTGCAGATGGTGACTGCAGCCATGAAATTAAAAGACGCTTACTCCTTGGAAGGAAAGTTATGACCAATCTAGATAGCATATTCAAAAGCAGAGACATTACTTTGCCATCAAAGGTTCGTCTAGTCAAGGCTATGGTTTTTCCTGTGGTCATGTATGGATGTGAGAGTTGGTCTGTGAAGAAAGCTGAGTGCCAAAGAATTGATGCTTTTGAACTGTGGTGTTGGAGAAGACTCTTGAGAGTCCCTTGGACTGCAAGGAGATCCAACCAGTCCATTCTGAAGGAGATCAGCCCTGGGATTTCTTTGGAAGGAATGATGCTAAAGCTGAAACTCCAGTACTTTGGCCACCTCATGCGAAGAGTTGACTCATTGGAAAAAGACTCTGATGCTGGGAGGGATTGGGGGCAGAAGGAGAAAGGGACAACAGAGGATGAGATGGCTGGATGGCATCACTGACTCGATGGACGTGAGTCTGAGTGAACTCTGGGAGTTGGTGATGGACAGGGCGGCCTGGCGTGCTGCGATTCATGGGGTCGCAAAGAGTCGGACACGACTGACCGACTGAACTGATAGTCCAAAGTGTCAGAGGAGTAAGGCTTCAGGGGTTGCAAATGTGTCCTGTCAATGCGGGAGTGGGAGCTTCATGAAAGACTGATGACCCCAGGATTGGGTATGGCGACTGAGATCCTTGGTAACTGGGAGATGGTACATATCTTATGGAATCTGTAGGCTGGAAGAAGTCCATGAGCCCGTTTCGTTCACTGCAGGCAGACAGTGCACCATTAGACCCCCATGGAGGGAAGTGACTCCTTGATGCATTCTTCCAACATTTACCGGACTCCTGATATAAGCCAGGGACTGGTGGGGAATTTATTCACGGCTGCTGCTTTGTTCTCAGCTGCATCTGAAAGCTGACCTTGGTGTCCTCTGAGTTTCATCCCAGACAAAAGCACAATTGAGCAGTTTTCCAGCCACAGGGGGAAGGAATTTGAGAATGATAGAAAAACAGGATTCCCTTCCTTCTTCTGGCCTCTGGGGTTGTGTTGTTTTATCCTATAGTTGCAAAAGGGGTGTATGATGGGCAGTGGGTGATTTGAATTCAATTTAAAGCAACAAGTATTTACTGAGAATTTACCATGTTTAGTAAGGGGGACAGGTGCTATGGGAGACAGAACTAAATGAAATTGTCCCTTTCCTCCAGGAGGGAACAGCTTCAGGCTAGAAACAAAACCAATGCACAGGTACCAAAGAGTGGAGGAAAAAACTCACAATGCGCATTCATTAGGACATGTACTCACCTTCTCCTGCAAGAAAAGGAAAGATATACCCATTTGAATGCAGAGTTCCAAAGAATAGCAAGGAGAGATAAGAAAGCCTTCCTCAGTGACCAGTGCAAAGAAATAGAGGGAAGCAATAGAATGGGAAAGACTAGAGATCTCTTCAAGAAAATTAGAGACACCAAGGGAACTTTTCATGCAGAGATGGGCACAATAAAGGACAGAAATGGTACGGACCTAACAGAAGCAGAAGATATTAAGAAGAGGTGGCAAGAATACACAGAACTATACAAAAAAGATCTTCACCACCCAGATAATCATGATGGTGTGATCACTCACCTAGAGCCAGACATTCTGGAAGGTGAAATCAAGTGGGCCTTAGGAAGCATCACTAGGATCAAAGCTAGTGGAGGTGATGAAATTCCAGTTGAGCTATTTCAAATTGTAAAAGATGATACTGTTCAAGTGCTTCACTCAATATACCAGCAAATTTGGAAAACTCAGCAGTGGCCACAGGACTGGAAAAGGTCAGTTTTCATTCCAATTCCAAAGAAAAGCAATGCCAAAGAATGCTCAAAATACCCGACAATTGCACTCATCTCATATGTCAGCAAAGTAATGCTCAAAGTTCTCCAAGTCAGGCTTCAACAGGACATGAACCATGAACCAGATGTTCAAGCTGGATTTAGAAAAGGCAGAGGAACCAGAGATTAAATAGACAACATCCACTGGATCATTGTAAAAGCAAAAGAGTTCCAGAAAAATATCTATTTTTGCTTTATTGATTACACCAAAGCCTTTGACTACGTGGATCACAACAAACTGTGGAAAATTCTGAAAGAGATGGGAATACCAGACCACCTGATCTGCCTCCTGAGAAATCTGTATGCAGGTCAAGAAGCAACAGTTAGAACTGGACATGGAACAACAGACTGGTTCCAAATCGGGAAAGGAGTATATCAAGGCTGTATATTGTCACCCTGCTTATTTAACTTATATGCAGAGTACATCATGAGAAATGCTGGGCTGGATGAAGCACAAGCTGGAATCAAGATTGCCAGGAGAAATATCAATAACCTCAGATGTGCAGATGATACCACCCTTATGGCAGAAAGCAAAGAAGAACTAAAGAGCCTCTTAATGAAAGTGAAAGAGCAGAGTGAAAATGTTACTTTAAAACTCAACATTCAGAAAATGAAGATCATGGCATCTGGTCCCATCACTTCATGGCAAATAGATGGGGAAACAGTGGAAACAGTGTCAGACTTTGTTTTTCTGGGCTCCAAAATCACAGCAGATGGTGACTGCAGCCATGAAATTAAAAGATGCTTGCTCCTTGGAAGAAAAGTTATGACCAAGTTAGATAGTATATTAAAAAGCATAGACATTACTTTGCCAACAAAGGTCCGTCTAGCCAAAGCTATGGTTTTTCCAGTAGTTTTGTATGGATGTGAGAGTTGGACTATAAAGAAAGCTGAGCACCAAAGAATTGATGCTTTTGAACTGCAGTGTTGGAGAAGACTCTTAAGAGTCCCTTGTACTTCAAGAAAATCCAACCAGTCCATCCTAAAGGAAATCAGTCCTGAATATTCATTGGAAGGACTGATGCTGAAGCTGAAACTCCAATACTTTGGCCACCTGATGCAAAGAACTGACTCATTTGAAAAGACCCTGATGCTGGGAAAGATTGAAGGCAGGAGGAGAAGGGGACGACAGAGGATAAGATGGTTGGATGGCATCGCTGACTCTATGGACATTAGTTTGAGTAAGCTCCGGGAATTGGTAATGGACAGGGAAGCTTGGCATGCTCCAGTCCATGGGGTCGCAAAGAGTCAGACACAACTGATCGACTGAAGTGAACTGATAGGAATATCTATGGTGATAGAGACAGAAGAAAAATTCACTGTCTTGTTTATTTTTGTTGTTGTTATTCATTTGAATGTGTTTTGTAACATTTCTACATTCGGCATGAGTGAGTACTAAAAAAAATAGAAATATTTTTTAAAAATATAGCTCCTTTTTAGAAGGAGAGCATGATCGTTCAAAATAAGCAGCTCTGGGTGAATCCCAAGCATGTTCTTTCCAACAACTTGACCTTGGGCAAGTTACTTAACTACCAGGTTCCTAAATTTTCTCATCTACAAAATCCTGTCGATAGATGTTTTCTGGTAGGAAACCAAGAAACAAGACCATGACCAGTAAGCAACTTCCAGGAATTTAAAACACCTTTTAAGTTTTATAAGTTTACTTTAGTTTGACATCTTAAACTGAAATTCCTCAAGTTACTAAATTACTCATAAGGATTTCAGGAAGAAATGTAAATATGCTTTAGAATGCAGATGGTTCAAACTCTAGCTGTGCTACTTGCCAATAACTGACCTCTTATAAGTTATTTCACCTAAGTCTCACTTCATCTATAAAATGGGAATAATAATAGAACCTACCTCATAGGGACATGATGAAGACATGTATATCAAATGCTAAAAATGGTGCCTGGCATGGAATATGTGCCTGATGTTTCCATACAATTGTAATTATCATCTGAAAAAGCTGGTATTGTTCTAGACAAATGTGAGAGAAGATAGACATGAAGACATATACATCTTTTTCATCTTTGTATCATTAGTGCCTTGCACTAGCCCTGTCACAAAGTAAAGATTTGATAAATACTTGTGAATAAAGAATGAATGAATGAGTATATGAATCAATGAGATGATTTTCCCATTCCATCAAGGGCCATGTCTATCTATTACTAATTTGATCTAGAAAAAAAAATACATTTTTATGGGTTTAAATACAATTCAATGAGTTTAAAAATTAACTTCAGTACATTCTCTGAGTTAATTCACAAAGGGCTAGGAGAAGCCAGAGGCATTCTTACAGCTTAAAAATACTACCTGGTTTTTCAAGTTCTAGTGAGAAGTTTAATCCATGGGGAAAAATCAGAGGGTTTCTTTCATCTTTCAGAATCCTGGTAATCATCTTAAAAGGGAAAGTCAATTAAAAAAAAAAAAAAGCAGGGAGGAAATGAAGGAGTGGGGAAGGAAATATAATAAAAGAAAAGAAAAAATCAAAAGAAAGGGAAGAAAAAGGGTCCTTCTATCCTACAGACATGTTTTACTACCTCTTACTGTATGATATGCTATTTGTCAGCATCTTCTACCTATGAAGGGATAAAAAGCAGGGGCTTCCATGTAATGACCCATGTGGGTGAAATCTTATCACAGGTGTAAAAGGAAATGCTTTCTTATATTGAAAAATTCATATTTATATAAACGGCACCAACTCTAAGAAGGATGAGCTAAGTATCAGGAAATGTGAATTAGCAGAAAATCCCTAGTACAGCTTATTACACATACTAATATTTTCTGGCATATTTATCCATTCCTATAAGTACTGCCTTGGCTCAGACGGTAAAGCGTCTGCCTACAATCCAGGAGACTCAGGTTCGATCCCTGGGTTGGGAAGATCCCCTGGAGAAGGAAATGGCAACCCACTCCAATACCCTTGCCTGGAAAATCCCATGGATGGAGGAGCCTGGTGGGCTACATACAGTCCATGGGGTTGCAAAGAGTCAGACACGACTGAGCGACTTCACTTTCTTTCTTTTCTGAGTACTGCTTAAATGTTACTTGCTCAGAGAAGCCCTCCTCCATTCCTCAGCCCAGGATGGGTACTTTGTTACATGCTCTAATAGTATCTGGTACCCTTCCACTAGGTTCCCAGGTGAGGCAGTGGTAAAGAATCCACCTGCCAATGCAGGAGATGCTGGTTTGATACTGGGATCCAGAAGGTCCCTGGAGAAGGAAATGGCAACCCATTCCAGTATTCTTGCCTGGGAAATCCCATGGACAGAGGAGCCTGATGGGCTACATTCCATGGGGTGGCAAAAAGTCAGACATGACTGAGCAACTGACACTCACACAGATATGCAGGATGGAGGGCCTAGTGGGCTATAGCCCATGGGGTGGCTAAGAGTCGGACACGACTGAGCGACTTCATTTTGACTTTTCACTTTCATGCATTAGAGAAGGAAATGGCAACCCACTCCAGTGATCTTGCCTGGAGAATCCCAGGGACGGGGGAGCCTGGTGGGTGCCATCTATGGGGTCGCACAGAGTTGGACACGACTGAAGCGACTTAGCAGCAGCATGTGTATATGATACATGTATCATATATGGCAAGTTTTTGTTCCCAAGTAGCTCAGGGGTAGAGAATTTGCCTGCCAATGCAGGAGATGTGGGTTTGATCCCAGGGATGGGAAGATCCCCTGGAGAAGGGAATGGCTACCCACTCTAGTATTCTTGCCTGGGAAATCTCATGGACAGAGGAGCCTGATGAGCTACAGTCCAGAGAGTAGCAAAGAGTCGGACATACTGAGTGATTAAGCATGCATGTGATACTTAATCACAGTGATTAAGTATAGCATGTTTTAACTTTACTTCCAATGTTTTACATTGGTTAAGATTTAAGTTATTTGCATTTTATCCATTAAAAACAAACACTAGGCAATTTTGAATTATATGCATCTCCAGAAGAAAGAGAACTTGTTTTGAAGCACTGTCTTTAGACAATTTCCTAAAGTGATCAAACCCAGGTCTCCTGCATTGCAGTCAGATTCTTTACTGTCTGAGCCACCAGGGAAGCCCAATATAAATTTAAGCGTTTCTCTGACATCCAGAGTCTTTGGAAGCAATACCTACTAAATACCTAACTCTGTCTTCGTTGAATGTGCTCAGACGTTCAGTTGTGCCCAACCCTTTGGATCTTTGTGACCCAATGGACCATAGTCCACCAGGCTCCTCTGTCCATGGGATTCTTCAGGCAAGAATATGGAGAAGGTAGCCGTTTTCTCCTTCAGGGGATCTTCCTGACCAGGGATCTAACCCACATCTTCTGTGTCTCCTGCATTGACAGGTGGATTCTTTACCACTAGTGCCAACTTGGAAGCCCTTTCTTTGAATAAACAACAATATTTCCTAGTAAAGTTTCTAATTAGATTTGTCAGATGAAAATGAAAATAGAAAGAAAAAAAAATCCTCGTAAATGGTTCTGTGGAACTTCTGATAGTAACTAGAACAATTATACCACTAATAATTCAATGTTGGCTGTGTAAATCGTGAGTGATTTACACAGAACAGACTTGGCATATGTTGTACCACAGGTGGATCCGGGGTCACCAAGAAACCACTTCACAGTTTTCCCCAAAGTGTAGAGTCAAAAAGGTCACTTGTGGTAAAAGATCTTTTGGATTTGTCTTCTAAATCAATGCATAAATTAAAGACAATTTACATATAAATAGAATAATACTCTGCCTTTGAAATTAAATGAATTTTTAAAAGATTTAAGTAACTGCAGAAAAGGTCAGTTAAGCATTAACTGTACATAATGTGATTTCTGAAAACTGCTTGTCTTGTTGGTTTATTAATATTTTGTATTCATTGTCAGTGTCATTCTAAAAATGTCGTGCATAGTTAGCAGTGCGCCAAAGTCAAAGACAGGCTCTCAAAGTAAGGAAAATGTTTTGCACAAATCAGTATTTGGAAGGACAGGTCTAAAATCTGGACATGAAAATAGTCAAAAGTAACCTTTGCCCACATATAAATACACATTAGATTCAAATATATCACAACATAGTCTAACAATGCATGGCATTGTTAAGGTGAAATTTACCTCGACAATTAGTTTCATTGATAAATTACAGCTCTTCAAACACAAAAGCAGTAGATGGTCTTCTGAGTTGACAGAGGAGGATCATGCTCATCATTGGTAATCCCAGTTTGCCTCTTTGACAATATAAACCTGGAGATTTTTCCAGTTGTGATGAAGGGACAGAGCAGAACTTCTACAGTATCAAACCTGATCCCTGTCATCACCACCCTTGTGAATATTAGTGTACTTTAAAAAATGTTGGACCCCCCCCAACCAAATAACTCAAAATGGATTCAAGACCTAAATATAAGACCACAAATCATAAAATTCTTAGAGGAAAACAGAACAATCTCTGACATAAATAGCAGCAAGATCATTTTGATCCACCGCCTAGAATAATGAAAACAAAAATAAACAAATGGAATCTAATTAAACTGAAAAACTTGCACAGTAAAGAAAACCATAAACGAGAGGAAAAGACAACCCTCAGATTGGGAGAAAATATTTGCGAATGAAGCAACTGACAGGAGATTAATCTCTAAAATATACAAACAGTTCATGAAGTTCAATAGCAAAAAAACAAACAACCCAATCAAAAAAAAAAAAGGACAGAAGACCTTAATAGACATTTCTCCAAAGAAGACATACAGAAGGCCAAGAGGCACATTAAAAAACGCTAGACATCATCCATTATTCAGTTCAGTTCAGTCGCTCAGTCGTGTCGGACTCTTTGTGACCCCATGAATCGCAGCACGCCAGGCCTCCCTGTCCATCACCAACTCCCGGAGTTCACTCAAACTCATGTCCATCGAGTCGGTCATGCCATCCAGCCATCTCATCCTGTGTCATCCTCCTCTCCTCCTGCTCCCAATCCCTCCCAGCATCAGAGTCTTTTACAATGAGTCAACTCTTTGCATGAGGTGGCCAAAGTATTGGAGTTTCAGCTTCAGCATCAGTCCTTCCAATGAACACCCAGGACTAATCTCCTTTAGGATGGACTGGTTGGACCTCATTGCAGTCCAAGGGACTCTCAAGAGTCTTCTCCAACACCACAGTTCAAAAGCATCAATTCTTCGGTGCTCAGCCTTCTTTATAGTCCAACTCTCACGTCCATACATGACCACTGGAAAAACCATAGCCTTGACTAAACGGACCTTTGTTGGCAAAGTAATGTCTCCACTTTTGAATACGCTATCTAGGTTGGTCATAACTTTCCTTCCAAGGAATAAGCGTCTTTTAATTTCATGGCTGCAATCAGTATCTGCAGTGATTTTGGAGCCCCCAAAAATAAAGCAATATGCAAATCAAAACTACAGTGAGGTATCACCTCCCACTGGTTGGAATGGCCATCTTTAAAAATCTACAAACAATAAATGCTGGAGAGGGTGTAGAGGAAAGGGAATCCTCTTGTATTGTTGGTGGGAATGCAAATTGATAGAGTCACTATGGAGAACAGTATGAAAAAGACTAAAGCTAGAACTACCATGCTACTGCTCAGTTGCTTCAGTCGTGTCTGACTCTGTGCGACCCCATAGACGGCAGCCCACCAGGCTCCCCCGTCCCTGGGATTCTCCAGGCAAGAACACTGGAGTGGGCTGCCATTTCCTTCTCCAATGCATGAAAGTGAAAAGTGAAAGTGAAATCACTCAGTCGTGTCCAACTCCTAGCGACCCCATGGACTGCAGCCTACCAGGCTCCTCTGTCCATGGGATTTTCCAGGCAAGAGTACTGGAGTGGGTTGCCATATATGACCCAGCAATCCCACTACTGGGCATATACCCTGAAAAAAAAAACATAATTCAAAAAGACACATGCACCCTAACGTTCATTGCAGTACTATTTACAATAGCCAAGAAATGGAAGTAACCTAAACGTCCACTGACAGATGAATGGATAAAGATGTGAAACATACAATGGAATATTATTAGCCATAAAAAGAAATGAAATTGGGTCATTAGTAGAGTTGTGGACGGACCTGGAGTCTGTCATACAGAGTGACACCAGAAAGAGAAAAACAAATATCATATATTAACACTTATATGTGTAATCTAGAAAAATGGTACAAAGCCTGTTTGCAGGGCAGGAGTAGAGATGCAGATATAGAGAGTGGACATGTGAACACTGGAGTGGAAGGGGAGGATTGGATGAACTGGGAGATTAACATTGACATATCTACACTACCATGTATAAAACAGGTAACTAGTAGGAACCTGCTATATAGCATCAGAGAAGGCAATGGCACCCCACTCCAGTACTCTTGCCTGGAGAATCCCATGGACAGAGGAGCCTGGTAGGTTACAGTCCATGGGGTCGCTAGGAGTCGGACACAACTGAGCGACTTCATTTTCACTTTTCCCGTTCATGCATTGGAGAAGGAAATGGCAACCCACTCCAGTGTTCTTGCCTGGAGAATCCCAGGGACGGGGGAGCCTGGTGGGTGCTGTCTATGGGGTCGCACAGAGTCGGACACGACTGAAGTGACGTAGTAGCAGCAGCCATATAGCATAGGGAGCTTAGCTCAGTACTCTGTGGCAACTTAGAGGAAGGCGAAATATGTACACATATGGCTGATTGGCTTTGTTGTACAACACTGTAAAACAACTATAATCCCTCAAAAAAAAGTATTGGACCCCAGGATAAACATGTGGAACACAAGGCTTTTTTAAGGCAGTGAAACTATTCTGCATGATACCATAATGGTAGATATAAAACACGATGCATTTTTCAAAACACAGAGAACTGGAATAAATCACTATATATAGAATAGACAAACAGCAAGGTCCTACTGTATAGCACAGGGAACTATATTCAATATCCTGTAGCAAACCATAATGGAAAAGAATATGAAAAAGAATATATATATGTATATATATTTATATTTGTGTATAACTGAATATATGTAGCTGAATTGCTTTGCTATATACCAAAAACTAACACAACATTGTAAATCAACTATACTTCGACTTTTAAAAAGAAAGAAAGAAAAAAAAATACCTAACTGTATTGTATATCAGGGAAGAAGACATTTTCCTCTACACTTCTGGCTGGTCTAAGAATTAAGTTGACATGAAACAGATTAGCAGGCGAAAAAATCAAGCAATCTTTTAATAACATGTATACATAGGAGGGACCCAGGAAAACTAAGTAACTTGCTAAAAATGACCAAAACCCTCACCTTAAATAGCAGTTTCAGCTAAAAACAAATGAGGACGTTGAGGGCAGTGGGTTGGGGCTTCAAAAGGGAGGAAGGCAATTCACATGGACATAGAAAAACAAATGCTTGATAAACAAATGTTTACTGGGATAGGCAGAGAAAGCACAAAGCAGACTCTGATCGTTAAACCCTGCTGAGTCACCACTACCACAATCAGCCCATAGTCTCTGCAGATATCTCTGAAGATAGCTTTATTCTGGGAATATGCCCTGTATTTAAATTCTTTTAGGCAGTTAAGGGAAAGTCAAAAATGTCTTGCCGGGTGTTTTGACTGTTTTTGGCTCAATATAATCTGCATTCCAAACTGACATTTTAGGGTGGTGAATTTTGCTCTCTTATAAATACAAAGAGTAAATCCTAAAGTGAAACAGAGACTTTAGTAAATAATAATGTATCAGTATCGGGCCCCCAGTAATAACAAATGTACAACACCAATGCAAGATGTTAATGATAAGGAAACTGGAGGCAAGCTGGGTGGAGATATATAGAAACTGTAATTTCTGCTCAGTTTTTCTGTAAAGCTTAAGCTTCTCTAGAAAAATAAAGCCTGTTTTTTTTTAAATGATGGACTGAATGTAATAATACCCTCAAAGACACTTTCTTTACAGCTTACAAGTCATACCCTATCAGTCCCAGAGATGGTTCACTGACCACTTGATTTGGGGATGTTCAGGGAAATGGAGCAGGAGAGAAGAGGGAGCAATGACAAGGAGGCCACTGAGGATGGGACCTCAACTTCCACTCATTTCAAACAGAGAAACTCCTTATTCGTCTCTTATACATACTGTACACATTCTTCACACTGGAGTCCATTAAAGAAAGGATTCCTCAATTAAAGAGAAAAAAAATAAATAAAGCATGAAAATCAATGATATAAGTACAAAAAAATACCTACCTAATCATCCCATACACTGATACTCTGAGCTGGTGAATAAATAAGGAAACATTTAACTCAAATTTCCCACTAAACCATCAACCTATGACTGAGCTAAGCAGAGTTAAACACATACGCTGTGAGAAGTTCAACTGACAAGCATTCACTGAGCATCAACCATGAACCTAGTAGTATGCTAAGCTATGCAACAATGCTTTGCAGATACAAGTGAAGCACAAGGCATAGTTTCAGCCCTCAAGAAGCACAGAATCTGACAGGAGACATAAAACTAATACTTATAACAAAATGTGAAAACAATAGAAAATGCCTGAGGCACCCAGTGATATGAATGAGACAATCCCCAACTAAGTATCACTTTCCTAAATCTTTGTCTCCCTTTACAAAGGCAAAGTACCCGGTGCAGCCAAATAAGTAAATAAATAAAACTTCTTTAAAAAATTCCTTAAAGGATAAATAAAAGCTAATAAAGTCAAATAATCAGCAGTAGACAACAGAAACAGAAGGTAAGCACTACTTCATTATTTTGTTATCTTCAATTGCAAATTTCATTGTCTTTTCAAAATTGGTGCCTCCCCATTGGTACTCACTGATGAGTCAGATTCCAGGATCTTCCTGATGGTGGTGTGGTTCCCAACAGAGGCACAATGGGCCAGAAGATCTGGTCACCCTCTCTCAGGGACTGTTGGGAGATGTCCAGACAACAGAACATACAGGCTCCAATCTTCGTGGCTTCCTGCCCAAGACTTTCTCACCTTACTTCTGCCTAAAGAAACACCTTCAGTGGGGTTTCTCCCTGTAATACTCAGCACCACACTACAGAGAAAATACTCAACTGTTAACGACAGGCGCTGGGAAAATTTTTAAAGCCTGTATGTGTGTTATGCTATAAATTACCCTGTTTGTGGGTGTGAGAATAAATATCCATGTATATGGATGTGTGTGCACACATACACATACACAGATACAGAAAAATAGAGTATGTTACAGTTAAAACCATGCTGTCAAAAGCCACTCAAATCCAGAGAAATTTATGGTTCTAAATGCAGACACACATTCAGGATAAAGACAGGAAGATTATAAATACTGTACCAATTACCAGAACAGATAAACTGCCTGAGGAGCATAAAACATTTGCACCATCATAGCCTTGATAGTTCATATTGTCCAACAGACCTGTTGCAAATAGGTAACTGGGAGATATGTGCACGCTGTCACTCAGTCATGTCTGACTTTGAGACCTCATGGACTGCAGCCCACCAGGCTCCGCTGTCCATGGGATTCACCAGGCAAGAATACTGGAGTGGGTGCCATTTCCTTCTCCAGGGTCTTTCCTTCTCCAGGGATCAAACTTGCCTCTCCTGCATTGGCAGGTGAATTTTTTTGTCATGGAGCCACTTGGGAAGCCCTAACTGGGAAATAAAAGATGACTAAAAATGCAAAGCTGCTGCACCCAAATGACAGGCTTTATTTGACAATGAACTGTGGACACACAGACACAAGTGCAATCTAAAAGAAAAGTGGTTCTTGGTAATTCATTTGCCCACTGAGGTTCACTACTGAAATGTAACACTGGATGGTCTTAAAGCAGGGAGAGTTAGCCATTACTAATTCCATCTTGATTTTATCCTTCAGTAACAGAATTTCTTTTTCTTTTAACTGAGAGTTGATAGTTTGTTTCACCAAGATGAGACAAAGAGTTGTCCATATACAAAAATAAACTCAAGATGGATTAAAGACTGAAATGTAAGACCAGATACTATAAAGCTGCTAGAATGAAACACAGACAGAACACTTTTTGACATAAATGGTCAATGTTTTTTGATCTATCTCTAAAGCAAAGGAAATAAAAGCAAAAAAAAAAAAAAAAAAAAAGGAACCTAACTAGATTTAAAAGCTTTTGCAGAGTAAAACCATTGACAAAATTGGGAAAAAAAAAAAAAAAAGGAAGAACAGAAGTTTGGAAGGGAGGATGATGCTGCAGCTGCTTCCAGAATGGGGAACAAGAGAGAGATCAAGCCCTGAGCCTTTGGAGTAGAAGCACTGACTCTAAGACCCTAGACAACCAGAGAACTAACACTAGGGAGTATCAGATAGCGAGAACTCACACAAAGGAAACCACTTGAATACAAGACCTTGTATCACCCAAGCACCAGTAGCACCCTGTGCAGGACGCCGCATCTGAACAACAAACAAAACAAAAATACAAATCTAGTCATCAGGAGACAGGATTACCACCTCACTCAGTCTTTCCTATCACAGGAAAAAGAAACAAACAAAAACTCAGCACAAATCTCACCCAGTATGAAGCTTACACAAACCACTGGACCAATCTTGGGAGGGCAGAAACCAAAAGGAAGAAAGAATTCAACCTTCTTCAAAAAAGAATTCAACGTTCCTTAAAGCCAGGAAACGGAGACCTCAAAAACAATAAGTTAAAAAAAAAAAAAAGAAACATGAAAAGGCAGAGAAATACTACACAAATGAAGGAACAAACTAGAAACACCGAAGTCCAAATAAGTGAAGAGGAAATAGGCAAACTACCTGAAAAAGAATTCAGAATAATGATAGTAAAAATGATCAAAAATCTTGAAAACAAAATGGAAAAAATGCAAGAATCATTTAACAAAGACCTAGAAGAATTAAAGAATAAATGTACAGTGACAAACAATACAATTACTGAAGTTAAAAATACTCTAGAAAGAATCAATAGCAGAATATCTGCAGCAGAAGAATGAATCAGTGAGCTGAAAGATAAAATGGTGAAAATAACTTCTGAAGAGCAGAATAAAGTAAAAAGAATGGAAAGAACTGAGGACAGTCTCAGAGACCTCTGGGACAATATCAAACACACCAACATTTGAATTATCTGGGTCCCAGAAGAACAGAAAATGAAAGGTATGAGAAAATTTTTGAAGAACTCATAGTTGAAAATTTCCCCAACATGGAAAAGGAAATAGTCACTCAACTCCAAGAGTCACAAAGAGTCCCATACAGGATAAACCCAAGGAGAAACATGCCAAGACACATAGTAATCAAACTAACAAAGACTAAATACAAAGAAAGAATATTAAAAGCAGCAAGGGAGAAGCAACGAGTAACATACAAGGGAAACCCCATATGCTTAACAGCTGATCTTTCAGCAGAAACTCTGCAGGCCGGAAGGGAATGGCAGGATATATTTAAAGTACTGAAAGGGAAAAATCTACAACTAAGATTATGGCACCCAGCAAGGATCTCATTCAAAATTGATGGAGAAATAAAAAGCTTTTCAGACAAGCAAAAGTTAAGAGGATTCAGTACCGCCAAAGCAGCTTTAAAACACGTTAAAGGTACTTATATAGTCAAGAAATACAAGAGAAGATAAACGATCTACAAAATCAACCACAAACAATTAAGAAAATGGTAATAGGAACATATATATCAATAATTACTCTAAGTGAAAATGGATTAAATGCTCCAACCAAAAGACACAGACTGGCTGAATGTATACAAAAATAAGACCCATATATATGCTGTCTGCAAGAAACCCACTTCAGACTTAAAGACATGTACAGACTGAAAGTGAGAGGATGGAAAAATATATTCCATGCAAATGGGAAGCAAAAGAAAGCTGGAGTAGCAAAATCACATCAGACAACATAGACCTTAAAATAAAGAAGATTACAAGAGATAAGGAAGGACACTACATAATGATCAAGGGATCAATCCAAGAGGAAGATATAACAATTGTAAATATCTATGCACCCAACATAGGAGCACCTCAATACATAAGACAAACTATAACAGACATAAAAGGAGAAATTGACAGTAACACAATAACAGTAGGACATTTTAACACCCCACTCACACCAATGGACAAATCATCAAAACAGAAAATTAATAAGGAAACACAAGTCTTAAATGATATATTAGATGAGACGAATTTCAATGATATCGTCAGGACATTCCATCCAAATGCTGAAGAATACACCATCATCTCAAGTGCACATGGAACATTCTCCAGGATAGACCACATCTTGGGTCACAAATCAAACCTCAGTAAATTCAAGAAAACTGAAATCGTATCAAGCATCTTCTCTAACCACAATGCTATGAGACTAGATACCAATAACAAGAAAAAAAAGTAACAAATACAAACACATGGAGATTAAACAACATGCTTCTAAATAACCAACAGGTTACTGAAGAAATTAAAAAAATCAAAAATCCTCAACAAAATTTTAGCAAACAGAATTCAGCAACATGTCAAAAAGCTCCTACACCATGATCAAGTTGGGTTTATTCCAGGAATGCAAGTAGTCTTCAATATACGCAAATCAAGCAATCCGATACACCATATTAACAAACTGAAAAATAAAAACTGTACGATAATCTCAATAGATGCAGAAAAAGCCTTTGAAAAAATTCAGCACCCATTTATGATTAAAACTCTTCAAAAAATGGGCATAGAAGGAACCTACCACAACATAGTAAAGGCCATATATGATAAGCCTACAACAAACATTATTTTCAATGGTTAAAAACTGAAAGCATTCTGCTTATCAGAATATCAGGAACAAGACAAGGGTGTCCACTTTCATCACTATTATTCAACATACATCTGGAAGTCCTAGTTACAATAATCAGAGAAGAAAAAGAAATAAAAGGAATCCAGATAGGAAAAGAAGAAGTAAAGCTCTCACTGTTTGCAGATGACATGATGCTGTACATAGAAAATTCTAAACACCGTATCAGAAAATTACTAGAGCTAATCAGTGAGTTTTGCAAAGTTGCAGGATACAAAACCAATACACAGAAATCACTTTCATTTATATATACTAAGAATGAAAAGTCAGAAAGAGAAATTAAGGAATCAATCCCATTTACCATGGCAACAAAAAGAATTAAATATCTAGGAATAAACTTACCTAATGAGACAAAAGAACTGTACACAGAAAATTATAAGACACTAATAAAAGAAATCAAAGATGACATAAACAGATGGAGAGATATTCCACGTTCCTGGGTAGGAAGAATCAATACTGTGAAAATGACTATACTACCAAATGCAATCTGGAGATTCAATGGGACCCCTATCAAATTACCAATGCCATTTTTCGCAGAACTAGAACAAAAAATTTCACAATTCATATGGAAACACAAAAGACCCCGAATAGCCAAAGCAGTCTTGAGAAAGAAGAATGGAGCTGGAGGAATCAACCTTCCTGACTTCAGATTCTACTACAAAGCTACGGTCATCAAGACAGTATGGTACTGGCACAAAAACAGAAATATAGACCAATGGAACAATATAGAAAGCCCAGAAATAAACCCATGCACCTATGGGTACCTTATTTTTGACAAAGGAGGCAAGAATATACAATGGGGCAAAGACGGCCTTTCAGTAAATGGTGCTGGAAAAACTGGATAGCTACATGTGAAAGAATGAAATTAGAACACTTCCTAACACCAAACACAAAGATAAACTCAAAATGGATTAAAGACCTAAATGTAAGACCAGAAACTATAAAACTCTTAGAGGAAAACATAGGGGGAACCCTCGATGACATAAATCAAAGCAAGATCCTTTACGACCCACCTCCTACAGTAACGGAAATAAAAACAAAAGTAAACAAGTGGGACCTGATTAAACTTAATAGCTTTTGCACAGCAAAGGAAACTATAAGCAAGGTGAAAAGACAATCCGCAGAATGGGAAAAAATAATAGCAGATGAAACAACTGACAAAGGATTAATTTCCAAAATATACAAGCAGCTCATACAACTCAGTACCAGAAAAACAAACAACCCAATCAAAAAATGGGGAAAAGATCTAAACAGACATTTCTCCAAAGAAGACAGATGGCTAACAAACACATGAAAATATGCTCAACATTGTTCATTAGTAGAGAAATGCAAATCAAAACTACAATGAGATATCACCTCACACTAGTCAGAATGGCCATTATCAAAAAGTCTACAAACAATAAACGCTGGAAAGGGTGTGGAGAAAAGGGAATGCTCTTGCACTGTTGGTGGGAACATAAATTGATACAGCCACTATGGAAGACAATATGGAGATTCCTTAAAACACTAGGAATAAAACCACCATATGACCCCACAATCCCACTCCTAGGCATATACCCTGAGGAAACCAAAATTGAAAGAGACACATGTATCCCATTGTTCATTACAGCACTATTTACAATAGCTAGAACATGGAAGCAACCTAGATGTCCATCAACAGATGACTGGATAAAGAAGTTGTGGTACATATATACACAATGGAATACTACTCAGCCATAAAATCGAACACATTTGAATCAGTTCTGATGAGGTGGATGAACCTAGAACCTATTATACAGAGTAAAGTAAGTCAGAAGTGAAAGTGAAGTCACTCAGTCATGTCCGACTCTTTGCGACCCCATGGACTGTAGCCTACCAGGCTCCTCCATCCATGGGATTTTCCAGGCAAGAATACTGGAGTGGGTTACCATTTAAGTCAGAAAGAGAAAGATAAATATCATATTCTAATGCACATATATGGAATTTAGAAAATCGTGCTGAAGAATTTATTTACAGGGCAGCAATGGAGAAACAGACATAGAGAACAGACTTATGGACGTGGGGAGAGGGGAGGAGAGGGTGAGATGTTAAAAAAAAAAAAAAAAAAAAAAAAGCAGATGAAAGAAAGCCTACTCCAAGGGAGAAAATATTTGCTAATGATTGGACTGATAAAGGGTTAATATCCAAATAACATTTTTTAATTTTGTCTTTATTATTTGGCTCTTTCTGCATTGCTTCTGTTTATTATGTTGCTCTTTTCTTAAATCTGATGTTCAATTTCTTTATCTTATGGAATGAATATGTTCCCCCTCAAATCTGTATGTTGAAACTTAACCCCCAACGTGATGATATTTGGAAGTGGGAATTTTGGGAGGTGACTAGGTCATAAGAGTGGAGCCTCATGAGTGGAATTACTGTCCTTATAAAAGAGACACCAGACAGTTCTCTAGTCCTTTCCTCCATGTGAGGACACAAGAAAACTACCTCTGTGAACCAGGAAGTGGGCCCTCACCTCCACAATTGTGGGAAATAAATGTTCCCTGTTTATGCGACCTAGTCTCTGGTATTTTGTCATAGCAGCCTGAACAGACTAAGACACTTCCTCTTTTGTTATCGCTTGTTACTTGGGTGTTAAGGCTCTAGATTTTCTTCTAAGCACAGGTTCAACTGTAGCCTATAAATTTATGTGTTACATTTTCATTATCAATGGTGTCCAGATATATTTCAAGTTGGGTTTTAATGTTTCTTTTAATTAAGAGCTGCTTATCAAAGCATTTTAAATGTCCAGAATGCAAAATTTTGATAACAAATTTAGGTGATGAGGACTTCATTATTTCAACCTTTTTGCAATTCTCTGTGATGTCTTTGTAACCTATAAAGTCCATGAACTACAACTTTTCCAAAAGCCCATGAAAAGAAGAATATTCTCTATTATCAGGGTCTAAGCTTAAATATAACTATCTATTTCATCATTGTCAATTATTTTTATCAGATTATTTTTTATCTATTTGATTTTCCATAGATTCAGAGTTAAAAATGCTCCACTATTTGGTTTCTGTTTATTTCTCCTTGCATTTATATAGCTTGTACATTGTGTATTATATTACTCTATCATTTGATGTATCCTGAACCCCATACTTTAGAGGCGCCTCCATATCTCTACCAAAAATGACAAGAAAACACATCAGACCTCTGTTACACGGGATTTGATGCTTGGCTCTTGTACAGTAAAACTAGTAATTTTTATTCTCGTGTTTAACATGGTTTAATGCTCTGGGAAAGTGCTTCTTGACCTCTCTTGCTCAATGTCACTGAAGAAAAGGTGACTGAATCTAAATGTCGAGAAGAGTTGCGAGTTGTTGGGCAGGGCAACTGCCAGACTGCAGGCCACAGACAAGCATACTGCTAGGTGGTGTGGGTATGATCCAAATGGGCTCAAATGAGAGAAAGACAAATTAATTTGCTAGGTCTTTCCTCTCAGAAAGCATGAGTGCAACCAATTCTTGCATTAAAAAGAACTCAGTTTCCAGTAGTGCTGCACATCTTTCTTCTTTTATCAGAATCTTCCAGTGCCATTTCATAGTTTCAGAGGTCTCACAAATTTCAGCAGACATAGTGGTTTATGCACATTTTGCAATATTAAATAATGTAAACTTTTTGAAACTTGAATATATGAAGGTCACAACATGAGATGCATGAAATTTGATATCAGTTCTTTACAATGATATTAGATAATAGATTGCAACTAGAAAGACACTGGACATAAAACTGAAAATTATTGTTTTATAAAACTAGCGAGATTGAATTAAAATGTTAAAATATGGTGAAAAATTAAAATCTGGCATATTTAAAGTGACTTAAAATATTTATATTAATGTACTCTACGTTTTGCCTTTTAATTCTAACAAGTAATTCTGAATATTTTACAAGAAATGTAACTTCTTAAAAACATTCAAAAAAGAACCTTTCTCATTTGTTTATAATTAATTTATACGCTTAACGAAAATAAATTCAAATTTTACACTCTGTAAGTGCAGATGCAGTTTAGTTTTTAATTCTTTAGCTCAGAAGTTGGTACATTTTTCTGTAAAGGACTGGATAGTAAACATTTTGGACTGTTGCAGTTGTTCCTTTCTGCATAGTCCCCATGTTAGAAGAATTCCAATGAAAGCACCTACTTTTTAAGTTCCTAGAGGTGTGATTGTTCAGAATCCCCAAGGATAAAAATTAACTTTCTTATGGGACTGGGACCTTAATTAACCTCACTCAGTCACACCATGAGAGCTGGTACAGCGGAAATTATGGAATTTTCTTAGGAACTGAAGCTTCCAAAAATATACATGTAGCTTAAGCTGGGAGAAAAGTAGATAAAAAGAATAAAATTTATTTTTTCTATTCATTAATAAGTGCTGTTGTGCCTGAAAATCATCAATCACACAACAGGCTGGGTGTTTCTGTTTTGTTTTCCTTTTTGTCATTTATTATTTATATTTCAAAAAAAGCTAAAAAATATCTTCTTTACTTTTATAGCACAAAAGGTGCTATAGATTACTGCAATAGCTTTTTAATTGTCCTCCCCACATGTATTCTTGCCCCTCACTCCAATCTATTTTCCACACAGTAGTCATATTTTAAAACCAGAAGTTGGAAACTATTACTCCTCTTCTTAAAACTCTTTAGTTGTTTTCCATTACACTCAGGATAAAAGAGCATACGATGCCCTCTAAAATCTTGCTCCTCCCCCAATTCCAGCTTCATGCTTTATAGTTTAATGACTCTCTTGCACTCCTCGGCTGCTAGTCGCACACAAGGTAACACAGCAGAAAATGGGGATACTGAATGCACGTTAGGTAAGAAGCTTCTGGTGACAAACTGCCTTAAGCTGGCTTCCACAACAATGGCCTGAGTGAAAGGTGAGACAAAAGGATATGAGGTGGGCCTCGAGAAGTGTACAGCACATTAACTAGGTTCCTCAGATCTTTGGAGAACATGGCTAATCTGCCCTACTCCGGTGTAAATGCCCTACCAGGAATTTTCATGGAGCTATAGCTGTCCTTTGCACTTCTCCTCTTAGGTATCTTGGACCGTCTGCCCGATAAGCATTTTCAGTCAGGTCATGTGGCCCTACAGATCAAGATTAGCTGAAAGAAAAAGGATAATTAAATTATCAATCTCATGGCAGAATCAAAATCTATATATTTTTCTTAGTCACTGGCATTGATGACGTTATTTCATCCTTTGGTGATGATCAGATGTGGAATATTTCATTTAAAAATTCAGATACTGTCTATAATGAGAGCAATGATGAACTCTATTAGGCTCTCTAAACTAGTGTTGATTATAATATGTGTGTAATGCAAAGCGGTCCCTGAACACCATTTTTAATGGCAATCAGTGACTCCTTCCCCCAACAAATTAAACAAAAATGATAAGTTCCCACACAGAAGCAAATCTGCAAGATAGCACATTTCCTTCAATTCTCACAGTCATTAAGAAGTATTGTTCATGACAGTTAGAAACATATAATATTCAACCTTCCTGTTTAACAGAGCCCAGCAAGGACTCAAATGCACACTTCATTATTGTCATTATGGAAGAATTTCTGCCAACAAGTTACAGTCAGGTTATTATCATTCAATCATGTTGTTAATAGGAATAATTTCATGGTAATTGGCATGTTCTAGACAAGAGAAGAACATAAATAGCTGCTAGAATCATTAATGATTTGTGCTGACTTTCATGGTAAAAATGACAGTATATTAGTTTACCAGATGCTGGATCAAGCCATGGGCCATTAACAGGAGGGTGTTCTCGGAATGCTTTCAGAACAAATACCAGCTGGTTTATTTTCAGCTTGCAGACATAATCACATGCATCCCCTATCAGATCCACCACAATCCTGTCAGATATATCATAAATTAAAGGCTCAGGGGCTCATTATGGGCTCTTATCCTTAAAAGCAACACATTGTCCTGCCGAGTCGGAAAATATTAAATGAGCATTTAAAGAAACTGCAAAATGCACTGCCTTGAAAAAATAAGATACCCCTTAAAACTATTTACGGTACTCAAGTATTCAAAATGTCCTTCATTGTCAAATTTGCATCAATCTATATAAACAAACAAACAAATTCCCGTCCTGTCAGGAAGTCTTTCAGGCTGAGTCTCTTAGGAATGGGGTATGGGTTTAATAAACTTAATATGCTGCATTCAGAAGAACAGAGGCACTGGCATCAAGAAAAAACAACCAAAAAACCTCACTCCAGGAAATTTAATGTACACTACATTAGTAACCAGAACGACTCATATCTGCTGCACAAATATATTTATATTGAGGAAAAAACAAAAACAAACACAAAAACCTCCCATCTTTCCTGAATCTTCAGAATGAATTTTAGTAAAGCTTATTTAAATTCCCTTTCTGTCTTGCCTTTGTACATGGCTCCTCTCCCAATACCAAGCAAACCTACTGGAAGACAAAGGGATGTTTGCAAAACAAATCCAAAATAGATAATTTTTTTTTTAAATGGAAGAGTTCCTGTTTTCAACTGTTGATTTTCAACTGACAGTCGCCATTTCTCAGGATCAGATTATCCACCTGGAAAGTGTAAGAAAACAAATCTTCCAATTAGCACTTATTGGGCAAAATGCTGAGTTTCAAAACGTTGATTGGTGGGATGGCTCCTCAGTGTGTAAAAGCGCCGTAGTAGGGCGAACTAGGACTGCTGCTGCCCCGTATTCTATTACCACGAGTGTGCGACACGATTTCTGTAATTATCACCTATATGTACAGTAGTTGTTAATTAGCCAGCCGCTGCCAAAGACAGGATGGCATTCTTACATCGTGATTAGGGGTTTTGTGAGCATTTTGGGGTGGGGGACACTTTCTCACTGAAGACTCTTCCGCCTCATTCACGCTCATTCAGCTCTTTCTCGGGGAAGTTAAAAGCTGCAGTGATAATCCCCTAAGTATGACTTGGAAGAGTATAAAAAGGAGCAGTGTATAAGCGATGGGATGAGGAAGCCTTTTATGTGGAAAGTCACTGAATGGGTGGCTGAGGACAGTGCCAGTGGGGAAAGAGAGGGGCAGGGGACTCGCCTTCCTACGGTGGTGAGAGAAGCCAGTATAACCAGAGCAGCTCCAATCCCTTTCATCATCAGATCATGCTGTTCCTGCCCCTTGTCTCACCTTGTTTCTCAGGGCCAGCCAACTCCTCACTGCCATTTTGCTCCCAGAGCTGGAAGAGGGGAGCAAGGTGGATTTTTGGTAGGGACCCAGTTTCTCGCTGAATGCCAACTCAGCCAGCTGGCACCGAACAGGCCATGCCTTCTTCAGAGGGGGTCAGCAAAACCCAAATTAGCATGCTCCATTTTAAAAACTTGCTTTTATTTAAAGACTAATTCATGACAAACAGTGGCTCCCCCACTGAGGTCTGGCGCCCCGGGGAGCTGGCACCCAACCAAACACATGCAACTAATTGCCACCCTTGGATGACACGCAACTAACAAGCTCCATTTTGAGGCTGTAGATTCACTAAGAATGTGACCCCGGAAGGCAGCAGATGCAGAAAAGCTCCTTTCATAAAACCTGTCCTAGTCTAACCGTGGCAGAAAAGCGCCTGAAAAACACTTTTGTTTCCCTGTACTGAGGATTTATCTCCACGAATGGCTGCAAACGTGGCCGACTTAGAGGAAGGGGACCAAGCATGCTGGCAGCCCCATCGTGTCACTTGAGGCAGGGGCTCAGCCCCTCTCTTTGCTCAAGGATATAGGAGAAGTTACCCACTGTCTCTAAGCTCTGTATTTTCTCCCATTTGTAAGTGGAATGGATATCCAGTACTTCACCACCACCCCTCCTATACTTTCCTTTAGATCCTCAGACCTCCTGTATATAAGCCAGAACTCTGCAGCCAGTATGTCTAGGTTCAAATCCCAGCTCTACCACTGCCTACTAACTGGCAAGTAATGTAACCCACCCATGCCTCAGTTTCCCCATCTATAAACTGGGATAATACTAGAACCTCTGGAGAAGGGAATGGCAACCCACTCCAGTATTCTTGCCTGGAGAATCCCGTGGACAGAGGAGCCTGGCAGACTGCAGTCCATGGGGCCACACAGAGTTGGACACAACTGAGCAACTACCTAGAGCCTATTTTGTAGGTTTATTAGGAGTGTGGAGGAGTTAATGCAACCATGTGTGAAGGAGAGTGTGTGGTAATCATCAGTCCTTTATGAAGGAAGCCCTCTGAGTCTGAGATAGCTCAGCCTTACAGAGGGAAATTTCCCTTGGCATAGTCTACATTTCAAAGTGCACGTCTCCTCCATAAATTTCCCAGGATTACACCTCTAAGCCTTTGCTCACTACTCCTTCCTCTCTTCAGCTGTCCTTCCCACATTGGTCAACCCTACTTGACCAAATTCCATCTATCTTCCAAAGCCCTTCTTCAGTTTTCACCTCCACCAGGAGTCTTCCGTGCTGTTCAGTGGTGATGAATCCCTTTACTCTTGGCACACCCCCATGGCATTTCCACAAATAAATGAGTATTTTGTGTGCCTGTTATGTTCCCTCTTCCAGACTGACAGCTCCTTCAGATCACAATCTATGAGTAATTGACACATCAATGGCACCCCACTCCAGTACTCTTGCCTGGAAAATTCCATGGATGGAAGAGCCTCGTAGGCTGCAGTCCATGGGGTCTCGAAGAGTCGGATACAACTGAGCGACTTCACTTTCACGCATTAGAGAAGGAAATGGCAACCCACCCCAGTGTTCTTGCCTGGAGAATCCCAGGGACGGGGGAGCCACCAGGCTACCAGTGGGCTGCAGTCTTTGGGGTCGCACAGAGTCGGACACGACTGAAGCGACTTAGCAGCAGCAGCAGCAGCAGGTAATCAGTGAACATTTGGTGAATAAGTAGATGTCTATGTAAAAAGTTAGCTCTGCATAAATGAATAGCTTTACACCGTGGTTATGCTTGGGCTTCCCTGATAGCTGAGCTGGTAAAGAATCCACCCACAATGCAGGAGACCCTGGTTCAATTCCTGGGTCGGGCAGATCTGCTGGAGAAGGGATAGGCTATCCACTCCAGTATTCTTGGGCTTCCGTTGTGGCTCAGCTGGTAAAGAAGCTGCCTGCAATGCAGGAGAACTGGGTTTGATTCCTGGGTTGGGAAGATCCCCTGGAGAAGGGAAAGGCTACCCACTCCAGTATTCTGGCCTGGAGAATTCCATGGACTATGTAATTCATGAGGTCGCAAAGACTCGGACACAATTGACTTTCCCTTTCACTTTCACATGGTTATGCTGAAAGCTGTAAAAGTGAAAAAGTTGCTCAGTCATGTCCAACTCTTTGGGACTCCATGGACTATAGCCTGCCAGGCTCCTCTGTCCATGGCATTTTCTAGCAAGAATACTGGAGTGGGTTGCCATTTCCTCCTCCAGGGGATCTTCCTGACTAGGGGATCAAACCTCATCTCTTGTGTCTCCTGAATTGCAGGCGAATTCTTTGCCATCTGAATGCTTGGGGAAGCTTCACTCCTTCTAGGATATAATTTACCCAAATCCTATCTTTCTGAATACAAACACAGAGTTCTATGGAGCCCTGGAAATCCCAACCAGGTTCTTGTGCCAGCATTACTTTCTTAGGCATTTTCTCATTTGAACGCTGTTACCAGCACAACATGTATAGTTTGACTTTCTCACATTGTTTCAAATCACTAATTCCCAATTAGGCAGATACCTCACATCAAATCTGTAAGCGAATGATTCCCATGGCATTTGTTCATATCCCTCTCTAAAGACACTGAATACTTTTCACCTCATAGAATAATGATTTATAGACATATGTGTCTCTCTTGCCAGATATTTGAACTTCTTAAAGTTAGAACTGTGTTAAATCCATTGTTTCTTCCTAACCAGTGCCTAGCAGGATGCGTCACACAGCAGTCACAGTGGGAGGCGCCTGAGTTCACATAGACTTCTGGGGAGTGTAACAGCAGCTCTCAGCTAAGCAGCAGAAGCAACACATCACAAGGCTTCTGACTCCATTAGAGGGGAAGTCAGCACCTTAGAGAGATCAGATCTCCCTCTGCATTTTTAATCCAGAGCTTCTAGTCAGTTGACCCCGAAACACCCCACACCTCCGCCTTGACTTACCAATTTGTCTAAAATAATCGAGAGGAAAATGAGAGGCTATTAGCTCCACTTCCATTCTCTAGTCAATCATCATTCTAAATTATTAATCAGTTGAAGTATTGCCAAGAAATTTTCAGGCCCCTTTCCAAAAGTATAGTCATTTTTCAAGTGAACAATTAGCCATTTTATTCATTTATAAGTCACAGAATTTATAAAAAAAAAACAGATTATTTTCCTTCTTCTATTTATTTATTTATTTTTCTTTTGGACCCTGGGGGAAGGTAGGAGAGATACAGGTGAAGCTTGAATACAGCTTCCTTTCATTCACTCATTTATTGACTTGGTATTATAGAATCTAAGTTTATAAATGACATTCTAAAGTATTTCCTGACCATAAGTATTTGTAACATTGTCTCAATACTATGACACTCCTGATTGATCATGGTTGGCAAGGACAGAGTGATCAATTGTCACCATCCTTTCTTCCCCATGATTGATTCAGTAAAATCATAAAAAGCCATAATTCCTGGTTTCTTTGAGCTTATATTCTGAGGAAAGAGACAATCAAAAAGGAACATTAACCAAAATATAAATAAAACAGTAGTGGCAACTTGTACAAAAGAAATATCTTATGAAATGATGTACATTCTTATGAGAAGATGTACCTTAAGTAAGATGTCAGTAGCGTGACTCATAATCCATGGATCAGAAGAATTCTGAAACTGGGGACTTAAGATGTAATCAAATCCAAGGTATGAAAGTGGCTGGAGAATTTAAAATGACATTTAGCTCTAGGTAACAACTGACCTCAGAGACTCCAAATTTCTAGGACATCTACTTCTCTGTCTCTTATTTTAGTTATGTGTTGTTTTATTACTATTATCACAATTTCTTGGGGGTAATTTTCTGAGTAAGACCCATACTGTGCAATTTGCCTTGTCAATCTCATTTGATGCTCATTAACAATCCCAACTTTCCTGTAAGTGATGTACTATATGTTTAAAGGGAGTTCTATATGTAGCTAAAACTGTTTTTTCTTCTTTTACCTTTTTGGACTTTTTCTCCCCCTAGAGTGAAGGTGAGCAACAATGATTAGTTTCAACTGTATCTTCAGAAGGTTGCTTATGCATATTTTGATAGCCTTGTCAATGAGAATGGATTCCAGGACAATTAACTATCCTTTAATTTTTAAGTATATACTCTCGGGTACAAGACCTTCATAGGTCCCAGGAACTTTTTCTTTAAGAGGCTGAACACCATGTTATATAAGATAAACAATTGTTGGGTATAAAATTTTTGAGAAGGTTTTTATATTTTTGCATTTGAAATTATTTGGTTATGTATAATTTGATTTATAAAATATTAAAATTGGCTAAAATTTCTCAACAATCATCATGCAATTCAGACATTCTTAAGTGAGAAAAGCTAACTCATAAAATGTCTCTAAACATAGACTGTTTAAAATTACTAAATTTAGTAATTAATAGCAATAGCATAATGTTCTATTTTGTTGACATTTCAATAAATATCTAATTGTTCTGACTCTACAATTTCTCTATACTTCAAAACTAAAATCATTTTATTTTCCTTTTAGTTCTCAATATTTTTCTAGGCCCTTGAAAAATGCATTGGCCCTAATCATTAACCTCAGTATCTAAATGTTAAAGAAGCTATGAAGTGTCTGTGCATTCCTGCATCTAACATGGTACTAGATGGTGATGGTGATGGTGTGGGAGGTTACCCCTCCTACCACCAAAAAGGCTAATGCTATTATAACATGAGCAATCCCAGTTAGCCTAAATGGGTGTACCAAAATTCCTGTGTTTTTTTTTTTCAAAGCCTACCCTGATTTTACTGTGATTTATGCACTTTCCTCTGAAGTTCCACTCATCTTCACTTTCAAAGATCATCTTGCTTTTGGAAAATTCTCATATCTTAGTACATAAGAATCACCTAGGACCTCTGGTTAAAAATGGAGATTCCTAGGTCCTGACTCCAAAGAATCTCATTGCATAGATATAAGTGGAGTTCGGAAACCACAGTTTTTAACCCTCTGAAACCATGCAGGGTTTATTGGTTGCTAAGCCACTGGTTGATGCCTTGTGGTTGATGATAAGACCTGCTGAATCAGACGAATTGAAATGCTGGACAAGTCGAGTCAATTTAGGCCTGTCTCTCTCAGCCCTGGCTCCTATTAGAATAACCTGTGAGTGTGTTAGTCATTCAGTCATGTCTGCCTCTTTGTGACCCCATGGACTGTAGCCCACCAGCTCCTCTGTCCTTAGAATTCTCCAGGCAAGAATACTGGAGTGGGTTACCATTGCCTTCTCCAGGAGACCTTCCAGACCCAGGATTGAACCTGGGTCTTCAGCACTGCAGGCAGATTCTTTACCAAGTGAGCCACTAGGGAAGCCTGGGGAGCTTCTAAAAACAGTTAGCCACTCCCTCCCCCACAAGGATTCTGATTTATTTGATCTGGGGCGGAGCTTGTTGTTGTTTAGTCACTAAGTTGAGTCCGACTCTTTGAGACCCCATGGACTGCAGCACACAAGTTTTCCCTGTCCTTCACTATCTTCCCCCAGTTTGCTCAAACTCATGTCCATTGAGTCAGTGATGCCATCCAACCATCTCATTCTCTGCCACCCTTTTCTCCTCTTGCCCTCAATCTTTCCCAGTATCAGGGTCTTTTCCAGTGAATCAGCTCTTCATATCAGGTGGCAGAAATATTGGTACTTCAGTTTCAACATCAGTCTTTTCAACGAATATTCAGGGTTGAGCTTGGGCACTGGTATTTTTTAGAGCTACCATACAACAAATCAAACAGCCTAATTATCATAGGCTATGAGAGCCTAAGGGTGTCAGCTCTCAAAAGGGATTAACTCACCCACTGAGGTGATGATAAGGCCTAAATCTCCTAAAATGAAAATACCACAGCAGAGATTTAGCAAAGCTAAAACCCATCTTCCATTCCCAGTTTGTTTCAACCCCAACACACTGAAGTTGGCCTTACAGCTGCAGCACAAAAAATTGAGCCCTTTACTTGGGTTTTCATCTGCTGGCAGAATGATTTAGTAGCTCTATTATAAAAGCAACTCCATTATAATTACAGTGTTTGAATTATAAACAAAACCAAAAAAGATGCAGAAGGAACAATCCTTTAATCAAAACTGTAAAACAGAACAATTTCTGGCTGCACTTAAAAGCAAACTCCGAAATATTAAGAGTAAGCTCTCCATTTTTTTGATTCCTGCCTCTTTACTGTAAGAGCAACACTACATATTTTTTTTCGATTAACCAGTTTGCCAACCTGAAGAAACTCACAGTGCGTGATTTAATGAGCATATACTGTATGCATGGTGATTGGCAGGCTGACAGTTGGTTCCTTTCAAACTGACAAGAGAGCACCACACATTAGTAAAAAGGTTTGGGGGTCTCTTTTCATTAAATAAGCTTTACAGTTAAAAAACATTCCAACTGTATTGGCAAAGCGGTCATTATTGGTCCCAGGGTGACCTTACTCTCTGTCACTCTCCAAGTCCTCAAATCTTGAAGCAATTATTTTTTAAGATGCAAAATATAGATATTTAGATGCTGGCAGGGGTCTATGGAGCCTTCTGAGTCATGACTCCATTGGTGATTTCATATCACATGAATTCTAATGCACTATGTGCCAGTTCTTCACAACGACTGCTTTATACATTGGAATATTTCTTGGGAATAATACCAATACTGTTAAACTCATTCAATATTTTAGAAGCAGTATATGCATGCTGTCACTTCAATCATGTCCAACTCTTTGTGACCCTACAGACTATAGCCTGCTGGGCTCCTCCGTCCATGGGATTCTACAGGCAAGAATACTGAAGTGGGTTGCACACCCTCCTCCAGGGGATGTTCCCGATCCAGGGATCTACCCCGCATCTCCTGTGTCTCCTGCATTGGCAGACAGGTTCTTTACCACTAGCACCACATGGGAAGACCTAGAAGCAGTATAATGTAGTAAAAATAAAACAGGCTTTGGCGATGTAGAGAAAGGGGTTCAAATTTTGACTTAAAACATTTATACAGTGCCTTGGTCAAGTGACATCACTTCCCTGAGGCTGTTTCCTAATTTACTAATTTATAACACCTACTTTGTACGTAGAAGACTGTAACATACTTCTCATGGTTATTGACCACATAGGGACACACATAAATAATAACTAGATAAGCCTCAGAAGTTCAGACTCTGGAGTTTTAAGTTAACTACAGTCAGATTCCTTAGATTTCTACCATGCATGTTTATTGGAGTTATATAAAGACAACAGTAAAATAATACTTATATACCAGTGTGGTCTCAATCATTCCTACCAAGATTATGAAAGGTAGACGTTATTACCCCAATTTTATAAAATCTCAAATACAGGAAGGGATCTTTAAGATCACATGAGAAATTTCTGAAATGTTTTAACTTTTCTGATCATATGAATTTGAAATTTCCTGTGTTTCCCTCTTTGCTCTCCCTGCCAGAAAACCCAGGTGTACATTTGTGTGCTTAGAGTATACTTACACTCCTCTTAGCAATAGTCATTGGTGGAATTCTTTCCTGATTTTATATTAATATACAATAATTATATATATATATAATTAATCTTATTTTTAAATTTTCTATAAACCATCACAAATAAGGTAGCTATTTCTTAGCTGGCTAATAATGGAGCTAATAATAACTTGGATGTGTGTCACTTGGTCCAGTCTAGGGACCCTCTCATATATGTATAGACATACAGATATCTACACTCTCCAGCTATGCTTTTGCTTGCACTTGTGTTGAGCTTTGATGCCACAATTTTATGAAACAGTCGCTACCCTAAAGTGATGAGCAACCTGTGTCTCTTAACTTACAACTGGATTATCCTCAAAAAATTTTAGACTCAAAAATACTCAAAGTAACCTCACTGGAACCTTATCAGGTATAAACACTCACTTATAATTATTATCTTAATGTAATGACCTATTTATTATTATCAAACACACCTTAACTCTGGTAATACTTTTTGCCTTAAAGTTTAATTTTTCTGATACTAATATAGACTTCTTCTGCTTTTACTATGGTGTACTTTTTTCCATCAATTTACTTTCAACTTAACTGTATCTTTATATTTAAAATTTATCTCAACAAAAAATAGTTGTTCTTGTTTTTTAATCCATCCTGATAAACTCTGATTTTTAATTATTTAATCCATTATCATTTTTCTCTTTTTTATTTTTTTATTGAAGGATAATTGCTTTACAGAATTTTATTGTGTCCTGTCAAACCTCAACATGAATCAGCCATAGGTACACATATATCTGCAGTCCATGGGGTCACTAGGAGTCGGACACGACTGAGCGACTTCACTTTCACTTTTCATGCACTGGAGAAGGAAATGGCAACCCACTCCAGTGTTCTTGCCTGGAGAATCCCAGGGACGGGGGAGCCTGGTGGGCTGCCGTCTATGGGGTCGCACAGAGTCGGACAGGACTGAAGCGACTTAGCAGCAGCAGCAAGCACACATATATCTCCTCCCTTTTGACTCTCCCTCCCATCTCCCACCCCATCCCACTCCTCTAGATTGATACAGAGCCCCTGTTTGAGTTTCCTGAGCTACACATCAAATTCCCATTGGCTATCTATTTTACATATGGTAATGTAAGATTCCATGTTACTCTTTCTATACATCTGACCCTCTCCTCCCCTATGCCCATGTCCACAACTCTATTTTCTATGTCTGTTTCTCCACTGCTGCCCTGAAAATAAATTCTTCAATACCATTTTTCTAGATTCCATATATATGCATTAGAATATGATATTTATCTTTTTCTTTCTGACTCACTTCACTCTGTATAATAGGTTCTAAGGTTCATCTACCTCATCAGAACTGACTGAAATGCATTCCTTTTTATGGCTGAGTAATATTCCATTGTGTATATGTACCACAACTTCTTTATCCATTCATCTGTCGATGGACAGCTAGGTTGCTTCCATTTTCTAGCTATTGTAAATAGTGCTGTAATGAACAAGGGGATACATGTGTCCCTTTCAATTTCGGTTTCCTCAGGGTATATGCCTGGGACTGGGATTGCTGGTCATATGGTGGTTTTATTCCTAGTTTTTAAGGAATCCCCATACTGTCTTCCACAGTGGCTGCATCAATTTACATTCCCACCAACAGTGCAAGAGTGTTCCCTTTTCTCCACACCCTCTCCAGCATTTACTGTTTGTAGACTTTTTGATGATGGCCATTCTGACGGGTGTAAGGTGATATCTCATTGTAGTTTTGATTTGCATTTCTCTAATAATGAGCAATGTTGAGCATCTTTTCATGTGTTTGTTAGCCATTTATATGTCTTCTTTGGAGAAATGTCTGTTTAGGTTTTTTTCCCACTTTTTGATTGGGTTGTTTGTTTTTCTGGTACTGAGTTGTATGAGCTGCTTGTATATTTTGGAAGTTAATCCTTTGTCAGTTGTTTCATTCGCTACTATTTTCTCTCATTGTGCAGGTTGTCTTTTCACCTTGCTTATAGTTTCCTTTGTGGTGCAAAAGCTGTTAAGTTTAATCAGGTCCCACTTGTTTACTTTTGTTTTTATTTCCGTTACTCTAGGAGGTGGGTCATAGAGAATCTTGTTTGGATTTATGTCATCAAGTATTCTGCCTATGTTTTCCTCTAAGAGTTTTATAGTTTCTGGTCTTACATTTAGGTCTTTAATCCATTTTGAGTTTATCTTTGTGTTTGCTGTTAGGAAGTGTTCTAATTTCATTCTTTCACATGTAGCTGTCCAGTTTACCCAGCACCATTTACTGAAGAGGCTGTCTTTGCCCCATTGTATATTCTTGCCTCCTTTGTCAAAAATAAGGTACCCATAGGTGCATGGGTTTATTTCTGGGTTTTCTGCCTTGTTCCATTGGTCTATATTTCTGTTTTTGTGCCAGTACCATACTGTCTTGATGACCGTAGCTTTGTAGTAGAATCTGAAGTCAGGAAGGTTGATTCCTCCAGCTCCATTCTTCTTTCTCAAGACTGCTTTGGCTGTTCGGGGTCTTTTGTGTTTCCATATGAATTGTGAAATTTTTGTTCTAGTTCTGTGAAAACTGCTACTGGTAATTTGATAGGGGTCACATTGAATCTGTAGATTGCATTTAGTAGTATAGTCATTTTCACAGTATTGATTCTTCCTACCCAGGAACGTGGAATATCTCTCCATCTGTTTATGTCATCTTTGATTTCTTTCATTAGTGTCTTATAATTTTCTGTGTACAGTTCTTTTCTTTCCTTAGGTAAGTTTATTCTTAGGTATTTAATTCTTTTTCTTGCAATGGTGAATGGGATTGATTCCTTAATTTCTCTTTCTGATTTTTCATTGTTAGTATATAGAAATGCAAGTGATTTCTGTGTATTGATTCTGTACCCTGCAACTTTGCTCACTTCACTGATTAGCTCTAGTAATTTTCTGATACTATCTTTAGGGTTTTCTGTTTACAGCATCATGTCATCTGCAAACAGTGAGAGCTTTACTTCTTCTTTTCCAATCTGTATTCCTTTTATTTATTTACTTTTTGTCTTCTCTGATTGCTGTAGCTAGGACTTTCAGAACTATGTTGAATAACAGTGGTGAAAGTGGACACCCTTGTCTTGCTCCTGATCTTAGGAGGAATGCTTTCAGTTTTTCACCATTGAGTATAATGCTTGCTGTAGGCTTATCATATATGGCCTTTACTATGCGACCCCATGGACTGTAGCCTACAAGGCTCCTCCCTCCATGGGATTCTCCAGGCAAGAGTACTGGGGTGGGTTGCCATTTCCTTCTCCTGGGGATCTTCCCAACCCAGGGATTGAACCCAGGTCTCTTGCATTCCAGGTAGACACTTTAACCTCTGAGCCACCAGGGTAGGTTCCTTAGGTGCCCATATTTTTTTTAAGAGTTTTAATTATAAATGGGTGCTGAATTTTGTCAAAGGCTTTTTCTGTATCTAGAAAAAGATTATCATACATTTTTTATCTTTCAATTTGTTGATATGGTGTATCACATTGATTGATTTGTGTATATTGAAGAATCCTTGCATTCCTAGAATAAAACCAACTTGATCATGGTGTATCAGCTTTTTGATGTGTTCCTGAACTGTTTGCTAAAATTCTGTTGTGGATTTTTGCATCTATATTCATCAGTGATATTGGCCTGTAGTTTCTTTTTTGTGTGTTGTCTTTGTCTGGTTTTGGTATCAGGGTGATAGTGGCCTTGTATAATGAGTTTGGAAGTGTTCCTTCCTCTGCAATTTTCTGAAAGTTTTAGAAGGATAGGCATTAGGTCTTTTATAAATGTTTGATAGAATTATCCTGTGAAGCCATCTGGTCCTGGGCTTTTGTTTTTTGGGAGATTTTTGATCACAGCTTCAATTTCAGTGCTTGAAACTGGGTTGTTCATAATTTCTATTTCTTCCTGGTTCAGTCCTAGAAGATTGAACTTTTCTAAGAATCTGTCCATTTCTTCCAGGCTATCCATTTTATTGCCATATGATTGTTCACAATTACCTCTTATAATCCTTTGTATTTCTGCATTGTCAACTGTACAACAGTAACCTCTCTTTTTTCATTTCTAATTTTGTTGATTTGATTCTTCTCTCTTTTTTCTTGATGAGTTTGGCTAAAGGCTTGTCACCTTTGTCTTCTCAAAGAACCAGCTTTTAGTTTTATTAATCTTTACTACTGTTTCTTTCATTTCTTTTTCATTTATTTCTGTTGGGATCTTTATGATTTCTTTCCTTTTACTAATTTGGAGAGTTTTTTTCTTCTTCTTTTCCCAGTTGTTTTAGGTGTAAAGTTAGCTTGTCTAGTCGATGTTTTTCTTCTTTCTTGAGGTAGGATTGTATTGCTATAAACTTCCCTCTTAGAACTGTTTTTGCTGCATCCCGTAAGTTTTGAGTTGTCATGTTTTCATTGTCATTTGTTTCTAGAAATTTTTTGATTTCCTTTTTGATTTCTTCAATAACCTGTTGGTTATTTAGAAACATGTTGTTTAATCTTCATGTGTTCGTGTTGCTTACAGTTTTATTTTTTCCTATAATTGATATCTAGTCTCATAGCATTGTGGTCAGAGAAGATGCTTGATATGATTTCAATTTTATTAAATTTACTGAGGTTTGATTTGTGACCCAAGATGTGGTCTATCCTGGAGAATGTCCCAGGTGCACTTGAGAAAAAGGTATATTCTTTGCATTTGGATGGAATGTCCTGAAGATATCAATGAGATCCATTTCATCTAATGTATCATTTAAGACTTGAGTTTCCTGACTAATTTTCTGTTTTGATGATCTGTCCATTGGTGTGAGTGGGGTGTTAAAGTCTCCTACTATTATTGTGTTACTGTCAATTTCTCCTTTTATGTCTTTTATTGTTTGTCTTATGTATTGAGATGCTCCTATGTTGGGTGCATAGATATTTACAATTGTTATGTCTTCCTCTTGGATTGATCCCTTGATCATTATGTAGTGTCCTTCCTTATCTCTTGTAATCTTCTTTATTTTAAGATCTATTTTGCTTTATGTGAGGATTGCTACTCCAGCTTTCTTTTGCTTCCCATTTGCATGGAATATATTTTTCCACCCTCTCACTTTCAGTCTATACGTGTCTTTAGGTCTGAAGTGGGTTTCTTGTAGATAGCATATAAATGGGTCTTGTTTTTGTATCTATTCAGCCAGTGTATGTCTTTTGGTTGGAGCATTTAGTCCATTTTCATTTAAAGTAATTATTGATATATATGTTCCTATTACCATTTTCTTAATTGTTTGTGGTTGATTTTGTAGATCTTTTATCTTCTCTTGTATTTCTTGACTATATAAGTCCCTTTAACATTTGTTGTAAAGATGGTTTGGTGGTACTCAATTTTCTTAATTTTTGCTTGTCTGAAAAGCTTATTTCTCCATCAATTTTGAATGAGATCCTTTCTGGGTGCAGTAATCTTGGCTGTAGATTTTTCCCTTTCAGTACTTTATATATCTTGCCATTCCCTTCCGGCCTGCACAGTTTCTGCTGAAAGATCAGCTGTTAAGCATATGGGGTTTCCCTTGTATGTTATTTGTTGCTTCTCCCTTGCTGCTTTTAATATTCTTTCTTTGTATTTAGTCTTTGTTAGTTTGATTAGTATGTATCTTGGCATGTTTCTCCTTAGGTTTATCCTGTATGGGACTCTTTGTGACTCTTGGAGTTGAGTGACTATTTCCTTTTCCATGTTGGGGAAATTTTCAACTATGATTTCTTCAAAAATTTTCTCATACCTTTCTTTTTCTCTTCTTCTTCTGGGACCCATATAATTTGAATGTTGGTGCATTTGATATTGCCCCAGAGGTCTCTGAGACTGTCCTCAGTTCTTTTCATTCTTTTTACTTTATTCTGCTCTTCAGAAGTTATCTTCACCATTTTATCTTCCAGCTCACTGATTTATTCTTCTGCTTCAGATATTCTGCTATTCATTCCTTATAGAGTATTTTTAATTTCAGTAGGTGTGTTGTTTGACTCTGTATGTTTATTCTTCAATTCTTCTAGATCTTAGTTAATTAATTATTGCATTTTCTCCATTTTGTTTTCAAGGATTTTGATCATCTTTACTATCATTATTCTGAATTCTTTTTCAGGTAGTTTGGCTATTTCCTCTTCATTTATTTGGACTTCTGTGTTTCCAGTTTGTTCCTTCATTTGTGTAGTATTTATCTGCCTTTTCATTATTTTTTTTATCTTACTGTGTTTGAGGTCTCCTTTTCCCAGGCTTCAAGGCTGAATTCTTTCTTCCTTTTGGTTTCTGCCCTCCTAAGGTTGGTCCAGTGGTTTCTGTAAGCTTTCTATAGGGTGAGATTTGTGTTGAGTTTTTGTTTGTTTGTTTTTCCTCTGATGGGCAAGGGTGAGTGAGGTGGTAATCCTGTCTGCTGATGACTGGGTTTATATTTTTGTTTCGTTTGTTGTTTAAATGAGGTTGTCATGCACAGGGTGCTGCTGGTGGTTGGGTGATGCCAGGTCTTGTATTCAAGTGGTTTCCTTTGTGTGTGTTCTCACTATTTGATATTCCCTAGGGTTAGTTCTCTCGTTGTCTAGGGTCTTGGAGTCAGTGCCCCCACATCAAAGGCTCATGGCTTGATCTCTCTCCAAAGACCACCCTAGGTCCAATCTACCAAGATTTTCACCCAACATGAAAGGGCCTTTATTTGAGTTCCAAAGCCAGTGTGCAACATTAACATTCTATATGAAGCCTGGCATGCTACAGTCCACCATGTTGCAAAGAGTCTGACACAACTGAGCAATGGAACAATAAAATCATTCAATATAAATAAATATGATTAACATGATATGGTTGCACTTACAGCTACAATTTCATTGCTTGGTTTCCTTTTGCCTCTTCTGCTTTTTGTTCTCTGTTCAATCTTTCCTGCATTCTTTTTGAATCATTTTTAAAGTGCTTAGGATTCTACTTTATCTACTGGATTTTCAGTTATTTTTCTAAGCATTAAAATATACATTTTTGAGCTTTCACAGTCTACTTAAGAGTTCATTTCATTACCACCCCATATAAAATTGAAAACTATACAATTATATAAGTCCATTTAATATGCACCCCCCTCATTATTTATGTTATAATTGTCCTACATATGATATCTACATATAGTACATTATAAGTATCACAAGGCAGTGTTATGATTTGGCTTTTTAATTTTCTGTGCATTTTAAAGATACTGAGATGAAAATACTCTTTCATATTTACAATTTCTGATATTCTTGATTCATTCTTGAAGATTTAAGATTCCATCTGGTGTTATCTCACTTCAGCTTGAATAACTTCCTTTAGCATTTCTTGTGTTGTAGGTCTGCTGGCAATGAATTCTCTTAGCTTACTTTTATCTGAAAATGTCTTTAATTTGTCTTCAGTCTCAAAGGATATTTTCACTATACATAGATTTCTGGGTTAACAGGATTTTTCTTTTTCCTTCTCTGTACTTAAAAAATATCATTTCACTTTTCCTAGACTCTATAGTTACTGATAAGAAGGCAGTGCTGATTTGAAGTACAGTGTCCTGGAAGGTAACCTGCCATTTTCTCTGACCACTATCAAAATTTTCTCTTTACTGTTGGTGTCCAACAGAATATGATGTGCATAGGTACAGTTTTCTTCAAATTAATCTTGTTTGAAGTTCACTGAGTTTCTGGATCTGTAAATGTATACATTTCATCAAATTTTTAAAAAATGTGGCCATTATTTCTTCAAATATTTTCCTTTCCCATTCTCTTTCTTGTCTTCTTCTGAGACTCCAATTACATATATGTTAGACATTTTTACTTATGTTACATAGATCTCTGAGGCTCTATTTGTTATTCTTTAGTTTTTTAAATCTTTCTTCTGAGACTTACCCAGTGGTCCAGAGGTTAAAACTCCACCTTCCAGTGCAGGGGATGTGGGTTCAATCCCTAGTCAGGGAACTAAGTTCCCACATACAATGGAGTATGGCCAACAATTAAAAAATAAAAAAAACTCTTTTCTTTCTGTTCTTAAGAATAAAATTTGCTTCTGTTCTATCTTTAGGTTCATTGACACCTTCTATTATTTCCAATGGATGTAGCTCAGTGAATTTTTATTTCAAATATATTTTCAGTTCTGGAATCTCCATTTGTTACTTTTTTGTAGTTTCCATTTACTATATTTTTTACTCATTGTGAGTGTACCTTTCTAGCCTCATTGAGTATGGTTATAAAAGCTGTTTTAAAATCTTTGCTAATTCCCACCTTTGGGTCATCTTGGAATTAGACTTTTATCTTCAGAAGGGGTCACATTTTTTTGGTTCTTCATATCTTATGTAATTTGGGATTGTATTATGTGAATGTATGATGCAAATATTTTGAAGCAAAGACTCTAAAATCTGTTCGAATTCTGTGAAGAGTACTGATTTGTTTGTTTTAGCAAGCAATTAATTTGATTATATACAAAGTGAAAACTGTCTCTTGGGTGGCAGCTCAAACTTCAGTTCAGTTCTTTCATCTCCAGCTGTGCTAGCTTGTATCTCGGAGAAGGCAATGGCACCCCACTCCAGTACTCTTGCCTGGAAAATCCCATGGACGGAGGAGCCTGGTAGGCTGTAGTCCATGGTGTCGCTAAGAGTCGGACACGACTGAGCGAATTCCCTTTCACTTTTCACTTTAGTGCATTGGAGAAGGAAATGGCAACCCACTCCAGTGTTCTTGCCTGGAGAATCCCAGGGACGGGGGAGCCTGGTGGGCTTTTGTCTATGGGGTCTCACAGAGTCGGACACGATTGAAGCGACTTAGCAGCAGCTTGTATCTGCTCCACACATTCATGATTCGGGAGTCAGTCAAAACTTTGGGTTTTATTTATACACGGAATCGGGAGCTTCCTCATCCGCCTTTCCGCTTTCCAGAATTCTAGCTTAAGGGCTTCCCTGGTGGCTCAGTGGTAAATAATCCACCTGCCAATACAGGAGACACAGGTTCGATCTCTGGTTCAGGAAGATCCCACATGCCACAGAGGAACCAAGCACACGACCCTCAACTATTGAGCATGCTCTAGAGCCTGGGAGCTGAAATGCTGGGCTCCTGTGTTGAAGCTACTGAAGCTCATGTGTCCTAGAGCCTCTGCTCTACAACAAGAGCAGCCACCTCAATGAGAAGCTCCTACACCGCAACAAAGAGTGGCCCCCGCTTGCCGCAACTGAGAAAGTCTGCAACAACAAAGACCCAGCACAGCCAAAAACAAATAAATAAAATTATTAATTTAAAAACAGTATTCTAGCTTCATTTTCCAGGGGCTGTTGTTGCACTGAACCCTGTTCCTGGGGTCTTCAAACTAAAAAGATTGTGGTTTTTCTACTGGAGTTAGTCACCCGAAGTGACATTAACCTCACCATGCATACCCTCAGTCGAAAAAGCCATAAAATGGGGAAATCACTCTGCACTGAGCCTGCTTCTAAGTTTTGAATCTGAAGTTCCTTTCAGAATCTACCTACTTATTTTGACTCTCTAGGGTTGTCAGGTAGTTTTTCTCGCATACTTTACAGTTTCTATATGTGAAGATACCAGGTTCAACAGCACATACTTAGCCATACTAGAAGTGGAAACAAGTGAAAAACATTTAGGAAATACTCTTTTGCACCTCCCAGTTCCTCTCAAAATATTTAACCTTCATTCACTACCTCACCTAGTGATATTTGGTTTTGGTTTTAGGTAGAAACATAAGTCAGAGCTTCCTTGATCACCCTGCCAAGTACATGAGAAGATGTGGAATGAAAGTACAGCATAAAGTTAAATGATAAAATGATAAAACATCAATCAGATCTGGCAGTAACACTGGCAGCATTTAATCTCAAAGCAATGAGGCTTATACGGGTTCATGACTACCGGAGATAATCTACATGGTACTTTGCCATGTTATTTATTTTACCCTAGTTTTTTGATCTCAGATATCTCTATATCTTGCCTCATTGAAAACTGCAATAGGTAATATCCTATGAGAAACAGGATATTGAAAATAATATCCTTAGTCAGTGATACAGAATCAGTAAGTGCACATTTCCTTCCCATAATAGTCCTTACCAACTCTTAAGAGCTTCTGTATGCCAAGTATCTTGCTTATCACTTTATAATAATTGCCATTTAATCCTTCATAAGCATTCTGTGAGGCAGTTCCCATAATTAGCCCCATATTTTGGAGGAAGATACCAGAGTTCAGAGAGGTTAAATGAGTTAACCGAGATTACACAGCAAATGGCAGAAACCTGTCAGTCTCCTTAAAGAAAAGAAACAGTGAAGTATAGGTCTTCAGAATCATGAAGGACATGCCTTTTACTATGAAGAGAGAAAAGGGAAGTCTTTCTAAGCAAAGAGAAATAGGTGGAGATGCTAAAAGTCAAAGTTATAGAATGCAATTCCTCCTTCTGCTAATAATTAATATTAAAATACTCCTCTTTTAGATCTATATATTTCATATTGACAGCTTTCATGTTAAAAAGAGCTTTGCTTCAGGGCTCAAAAACACTAACCAGAACCATAACACAAGGATCAAACAATTCTGTGCAAAACTCACACCAGGGTTCCATTTCAGCTCATTTCATTTACCATCCTTAAGCCTTCTTCATCTTCCAGAAAAACCCTCTAGACAGGAAGGTGATTCACCAGAAAGAAGTCAGGGCCATCAAGAAGTGAAGATGTCTGACTCATCCCTCCATAATCTGCATTTGGTGAGTATTTCTAGAAAACACAGCAATGTGTCACAGCCCTACACATTTGAGGGATAGTCTTGCCCGATTTTGTAAACTTTGCATAAATCTATAAGTTTTAAACAACTGTGGAATACGAGAGACTAGAAGGCAGACAATGTAAAATGGAAACAAGAGAATGGATCGTGACTGAAAGCATAATAAATGTTTGTGTTCTGACACATGGGGCTGTTCAATATTTATATTTATTACACATGCTAAATTGTTAGCTGAGACTTTGGAATGGGGAGATACTGTGAGTGGAATAAAGATGAGAAGGAGTGAGAGAAGAGGAAAGGGGGATGTACATATGAGTTCCAGGAAGGGTTTAAATGAACACTGTCCACTGATATCATGCCAGGGAAGTATTGCCCATATTCACGTATTTCCAGTCCTTTATTGCTATTTTTAAAAATGCATATTAAATGTATCCAGTGAAATCATTCAAATACATACAAAGATGAGTAATTACTTTGTCCTATCCGCAAGTCTTTTTTATAAGATATATTCTTCACTGTCCCAGCAAATGCCACTAGAACTTCCTCTGACCAAGAACAATCCATTGCCATTTTAGGAGGTACGTTTCATGTCAGATGTGACCTCCTGCCACTACTAATGCCATCTCATCTCCAGGATCATTCTCAAAACCACGTAAAGCCTAACAACTCGACTATGTAACTGTTTAACCTTACTTTTTACACACAAAAATTATTAAATATGTGTAACTGTCTGGTGGGGGGAGACTAACATAATAGATGTCAATCAGGCAATAGTTAGACTACATTTCATAAAAGGGAAGGTAATGCTTTCTTCAAAAAGCAAAGTCATCACTCCTTATTTAACTGACATAATATTTATACCCTGAGTTTTAAATGGCCGCTACAAATAGAAGTCAGGAGAGGCTAAATTCTCTACGGAAATCGAGCCCTGAAATTCTACCTGTTTAAGGGTTCTATTTTATGTGTACATAGGAATCTTACTGCTATGATACAGATGTCCATAGTAAGTCAGGTATGCCTAATTCTATGAAAAAAATCTGAAATTAAGTAAACACTACCTGCCTGAAGACTGTTACTTCCTCAGAGTGCTCAACAGAAGGGTGCACGGAGTTTCTGCAGAGGCTGTTCGGCAGGTTGGCAGTCCTGGAATACCTACATCAGAAAAGAGAAATTCAGATGATCATTTCTGCAGTGATCCAGATGGCTTATAGGTACAGCTTCATTAGGGACATTCAGCATGAATACTGAGCAAACAGGACTGCATTGGTACTGTTGAAAGGGTAAAATAAAAGCACATGTGTAATGTCTAAGTACTGTCATTGGTCTGCATTGACCCCTACAAGATCACATAAAGGAAGAGGCAGAATGGTGCTCTGAAATTCCATCTTCCACTTCTAGTCAGTCCTGGGCTGTTCTAGCTGCATTGTTATTTGACCCTCTTCATAGTCAGCCAGTACTGCCATTGGGGTTTTCCATTTTGCAGAAAGATGAAGCCAACCTGCCAACCTGTCAGCAAGAGTACCTCTCTGGTTTTGTGGTTCAGTTCAGTTCAGTCGCTCAGTCGTGTCTGACTCTTTGTGACCCCATGAATCGCAGCACGCCAGGCCTCCCTGTGCATCACCATGTCCTGGAGTTCACTCAGACTCACGTCCATCGAGTCAGTGATGCCATCCAGCCATCTCATCCTCTGTCGTCCCCTTCTCCTCCTGCCCCCAATCCTTCCCAGCATCAGAGTCTTTTCCAATGAGTCAACTCTTCGCATGAGGTGGCCAAAGTACTGGAGTTTCAGCTTAAGCATCATTCCTTCCAAAGAAATCCCAGGGCTGATCTCCTTCAGAATGGACTGGTTGGATCTCCTTACAGTCCAAGGGACCCTCAAGGTTTTGTGGCGGTCTATGCCAAATCATCTGGCCAGTCTGAAGGGTACTTTGTGGGTCAGTTTACCTACTTTCTTTTGAAACCCTAGTGTCCATGAGAATCAGAAGGAATCTGACAACAGAAGGAACAAAGGTTTGTGGTCCTACTAGCCTGAGTTTCAATTCTAGTAATGCATTTCACTATCTCTGTGTCTTATATAGCTGCTGAACTCCATTGAGCCTCACTTTTCACTTCTGTCAAATGGGCATAATAATATATATATGAAGGGTATATTTATAAAGAGAATATTTTTTTTTAATTAGGACAAAACACCAAGCACAATTTCCTGGCACATGTTAGGGACTTGTATGCAGATCAAGAAGCAACACTTAGAACTGTTCTTGGAACATGGAACAATGGACTGGTTCAAAATTGGAAAAGGAATATATCAAGGCTGTATATTGTCACCCTGCTTATTTAACCTATATGCATAGTACATCATGAGAAACACTGGGCTGGATGAAGCACAACCTGGAATCAAGACTTCCAGGAGAAATATCAACAACCTCAGATATGCAGATGATACCATTTTAATGGCAGAAAGTGAAGAGGAACTAAAGAACCTCTTGATGAAGGTGAAAGAGAAGAGTGAAAAAGCCAGCTTAAAATTCAGCATTCAAAAAACAAAGATTGTGGCATTCAGTCCCATCACTTCACAGCAAATAGGTGGGAAAAAGTGGAAACTGTGACAGACTTTATTTTCCTGGGCTCCAAAATCACTGTGGACAGTGACTACAGCAACGAAATTAAAAGATGCTTGCTTCTTGGAAGAAAAGTTAAGACCAACCTAGACAGAGTATTAAAAAGCAGAGACATCACTTTGCTGACAAAGGTCCATATAGTCAAAGCTATAGTTTTTCCAGTAGTCATGTACAGATTTGAGAGTGGGACCATAAAGAACAGTGAGTGCCAAGAACTGATGCTTTCACATTGTGATGCTAGAGAAGACTCCTGAGAGTCCCTTGGACAGCAAGGAAATCAAATCAGTTAATCCTAAAGGAAATCAACTCTGAATATTCATTGGAAGGACTGATGCTGAAGCTAAAGATCCAATATTTGGCCACCTGATGCAAAGAACCAACTCAATGGAAAAGACCCTGAAGCTGGGAAAGATTGAGGGCAGGAGGAGAAGAGGAAAGATTGAGGGCAGAGGATTAGGTGCTTGGATGGTATCACTGACTCAATGGACATGAGTTTGAGCAAATTCTGGGAGACAGTGAAGGACAGGGAAGCCTGGCGTGCTGCAGTTCATAGGGTCGAAAAGAGTTGCACAAGACTTAGCAACTGAACAACAAAGAACATGAAACAGACAGAGAATAAGTAACCAAAACATATAAGGAACTACTAAAATCAAGAAAAAAGATGAACAAACATATAGGGAAAAATGGTTGTTCAAAGAAGAAATCTCAATGAACAATGAACATTAAAAAAAAGCTCAGAATCACTAGAGTAAAATGCATATTTGCATATTATATTAATGGAATTCCATTTTTATTTTGTTAGAATAGTAAACATGGAAAAGGTAGACAAAAGCCAGTGTTGTCTAAGATGTAGGGGAAAAAATAGCATAATACTCTAGTTTACCTCTGGCCAAATCATGAATTGGTATATCTTTCTGGTGAGCAATTTCATTATATTTATCAAAAGTAATACTACAATATCCTATGGTATACTGATTCTTCCTACAGGGTATCCTGGACTCAAGCAACACGGACACAAGAAGACACAGACTAAAATAATACTGAAGTGTTTTTGTTTTTGTACAGCAAACTTTGGAAATGATCTAAAGGTTGCACTGGAAATGGAATAGGTCAATAAAATGCACTATATGTATAGGATGGAATATTATGGAGCTGTTAAAATTGATCAATTGATTTTTATGGCATCAATGCAGCTAATTTTTGTAAATACTGTGATGTTAAAAAAGCAACAAGGAAAGATTTAAACATTAAATATTCAAACAAAATAGTGTATATTGGTTGTTGGTATATATGTGTGTGTGCATAACAAATACAAACAATACACTAGTTAAAAACATCCTAAATTTATGGTAGGGAACTTTTGGTAGACAGCTGAGACAGTAAAGAGTGGAAGGAAAGCCAGATGTGGTACTTAACAGGGAATTTGGTTTCATCAGTAATTGCTTTGAAAAGAAACAAACACACAAACTGGAAGTAAATCTGACTAAACATAAACAGATGCTCCTTTTTAGATAGTAGGAATACAGATGCCTATTACACTACCTTTTGGACTTGTCTGTATCTTTACATTTTTCTCGAAATAAAGGAAGTAAAGGGAAAGGGAGGGAGGAAGAAAGGAAGGGAGGGGAGACAGGAGGGAGGGGAGAAGGAGACAGGGAGGAAGACGTCCATCACCAGTTCCTGTGTACACTTAAACTGGCCTCGGGTGGTTGGTTTCTTTAAGGATGAAACTCAAAACCAGTTTCATTATCAGTGAGAAGGATGGTGATTCCTCCCTGGTTGGCTCAGCTCAGAGGACTGAATTTAAGTTCAGCCAGTAGAGGGAACCATCTGTCATTTGGAAAGACACTCAGCCCTTAGCCAGGAGAGCCCTTCTGCACATACCAGCGCCTCTGGGAAGAGGGAACATACATTTACAGACCAAGGAAACTTGGAGCACACCATGGACATCTTTTCAACCTTTCTAAAAGGTTCGCTGTAATTTTGTAGAATCAAGGGAACAATATGTCTGATTAGTTCTTCAGCCGAGTGAGCGATTTTGCTTTTTATATTTCTCTCCTTGAAGCGAGTTTGCCATTAACCTTGTATGTTCTAGGGTTTGAAATTAAATTCTCCCCCCTCCAAAATGGAATTTTTGCTTTAAAATAAAAGTTATCTTTAAGATAATTTATTTCTACTAGTAATACTGAAAGACCCTCTTTGAGGTGAGGAGGTCATTCTTTAAAGAGACTAGAATTGCAAAGAGTGTTCCTTTTCTTCTTGGAGGGAGAATCTGTGGAGGAAAAAAAAAGCTTGCAGGAAAGTTCAATAATCATGAAGTGAAAGCCCCAGAAGATCCAATGCTTCCTCCTGGGCCAATACTGTGTTGAAAAATGCCTTCTATGTACACTTCCTTGAGAGACCTTAAGTTCTTGAAGAATCAGTTAGCTAAACTCTTAAAGGAAAATTTGGCAATCCCTGTATCTACATAATGCACCCATGAGGGCAGAAGGCACTAAGGCAACGCTGGACATGCCTCAATTGCTTCGCCCCATCACAGACCTTATATTTAAATATTGCCATCCTTTTGTGTCATCCTAGAAGAAGGGATTTGGGTTGGTTTCTAACAACAAAACAAACACATAATGTAGAAAGGGGATGTTATAAAAGAGTTACCAGTGTAAATGTGCTATTTTGTCCCTTTGAAATTGGGTGATGATAAACACGATTCCACACACGGAAATCAGACTTTGCAGAGCTACTACATGGAATCATTTAATTTGTCTGAGTAAGTACTTACAATAATGTGGCTGCTCTGCACTGCAATAAACATTGGCTTTTCAAATGAACAAATGAAATATGTGATAACTCCTTATTAACAGAACTGCAGCAAAGGACATTAACCAAGGGGGTGGTGCACCAAAGAAGACTCATGGGGGAAGAGAAAAAAATCCCACTCCAATGCTCTGAAAATGAAAATAAAGAATCTTATGGCCCCTGATTCTACATTTTTTTTTTTTTTTTTTTTTGCTCCTGGCTAAAAACAGGGTGGAGGCCTCACAATGAAGTGATAGAGAACTGTTGCTATTTTGGGTTGTCACAAGGTAACTTATCACACTGCTCAGGACACATGAGGACACTATCAATTTGTTCCTCTAGATCATAAACCAGAGGATGCTTTAGTAAAATAGCATAGGGAGAACAATTTTGCGTGGTGGTTAAGAATGTTCATTTGAATCCTGGGCTCCACCAGCCAATTAAGTGCATGACTTTATCGGAATCATCAATCTCCTTTAATGCTCATTTTCCTCGTTGGTAAAATGCAGCAAATAATTTTGCCTTCCTCACTGAGTTATAAGGGGTACATTTTATGTAAAGGGCCTGGAACATGGTTAGAATTTAACAGAAGAAGCTACCATCACCTTTTCTTTTTTTTTTAAGCATCAGCATCATTATTATTATGTTTAACAGTATCCTCATTATTATATTTAACAGTATCCTCGTTTTCATCCATTATCCTCATTTTCATTGAAAATTCATTAAAAGCACAACCCACCATGCTGTTTGGTAATTAGTGACTTTCATTCACTTAACAAAGTTTTTTTTAATGAGTATCTAGTAAGTGCCAGACTCTATGATACAGGATGGGGTATGAAGGTGATCAAAATCAAAAGTGATCTATGCCTTCTGGAGCCTACTAGAGGAGACAAACAGTAGTCAAACAGTCCCACAGGGAGTGAGTATTTTCCACCTGCAGGGAGAGCTCCAGAGGAAGGAAGCAAATCCTTTTCAGAGATACTAAAACAAAAGAAGTTGGATTTAATGTGAGAACTGAAGTATGGCTTTCTAGGGAGAGAGAATACAACATTCAGGGGCAGAGTAGTATCTTCATTGTTACTGAAAGTCAGTGCAAAATCGTCCATTGAATGGCCCATTTTAATTGAAGAACTATACCTCCACTACCTGGGGCTTCCCAGGTGGCTCAGGGGTAAGGAATCTGCCTGCTAATGCAGGAGACACAGGTTCAATCCCTGGGTTGGAAAGATGCTCCAGAGGAGGAAATGGCTACCCACTCCAGTATTCTTGCCTGGGAAATCCCATGGATAGAGGAGCCTGGACAGCTACAGTCCAGGCTTGCTAAGAGTTGGACATGACTTAATGACTAAAATAACAACAGTCTCCAATAACTACTTGGCACTGGGCACCTGTGCTGAGCCCTGGGACATAACAGTAAGCAAGACAGATATGAATTCATGCCCTAAATCTTTCCTCCCCATACTTATTCCTCAGTATGAAAACTGCACTAAAGCCAATGTTCACTTCGTAAACCAGTAAATTCCACCTTCAGTTTTGATCCCAAAGAAATTCTACCAGAGTGAAAAACTATGATGCTTTCCCTGGTCAGACAAAGAATTCCCTTTCTGCCTTAGAGACCAGGAAACTTACAACCAAATTTAGTTCTTCCATCCTATGGGTTCATACTAGTAAAGATGATCACAATTCTGTCTTATGGTTATTTTATTATTTGCACATTACCTTTAATTTAGTAAACAGCTTCAAATTCTTTGGGAAGTTGGCTAAAAGAGAGGAGGGAAGGGAAACTAAATGAGGAAAATAAGGGGAGGTTTTTGAGGTCTGGAATTGTTCAAGGTGCTGTTTGCAGTTTTCATAGCATCTCACACAGATGTTGAATGGAAAGCACTTAATAACTTTGGACTGATGCATGGATCAATGTTGAATACACAGCTTTCTTGGCTCAACATGGGTTCCATTATGGGGGATGGGAGGGACTGAAATTGCCTAGTGAAGTGAAAGTCACTCAGTCTTGTCCGACTCTTTTCAACCCCATGGACTGTACAGTCCATGGAATTCTCCAGGCCAGAATACTGGGGTGGGTAGCTGTTCCATTCTCCAGATCTTCCCAACCCAGGGATTGAACCCAGATCTCCCACATTGCAGGCGGATTCTTTACCAGCTGAGCCACCAGGAAAGCCCTGAAACTTGCCTGCTTCACTTTGATTTTCAGTTTGAGAGGGAGAACTCAAAAAAGTAGGTGAAAAATTTAGCATGGTTGTCACTTGTCAAACATTTCAGTAACCAAAGAGAAGAACCATGGAGACCACAAAAAGAGCATCGTAAGAGAACGTTAAAGTATCCTGAGAGATTTATTTCAGGCAATAAGGTCCCTGTAATAGAACATTTCTCTCTGTTACTTTAGTGCTAGTCAAAACAAGAGAAATGTCATAGTTTAAACTGATGTCTAAGTAACAGGAAAATGTTAAGTTGCTTTATGACAAAATGGAAATATATTTGTAATTCTATTTCCTGGTGTTCTCTCACTTATGCTGGGGGGAAAAAAAAAAAAACCTGTTAGTCCTTTTGATTTAAAACTCCCCATTGGGATAACTAAACTATAATCTGTCTGGTTAACTACCAGGAAGAGGAGGAATAAATTTAAAAGAAATTTAGAAGACACCCACTTTATCAATATCAGAGCATTGTGGAGTTCAGTCTTATTTATAGCTAAATCTACCCCATTCTCACACACACACATATACACACACACGAATGTTGCATTCAAGAGGTATTAAAACATTTCATTCCTGTTCTTAGCTCGACATACTAATGAGAGTTTCTGAATTAATCTCTGATCATGAACTGCCTGTTGATGTGAAATAAGAGCAGTAAAGAGTGTACAGCTTGCTTCAAGTAGCTAGCTAAGGCCAGTTGCATAATGCTTCAGTTCTTTGACAGGTAGAAAATTAAATCAATCCTGTATTCACCTAAGATTAAATCATTTCTGTATTCTCCTAAGATTGAATCATTTCTACATTCCTCAGAAACTCTACAGTACTAAAAAGTATATCACTTTTCCAACAAGTTGATAAGCTGAGAAGAAAATAATATTAAGGGATTGTACTTGAGGAAATAGTTAAAAGGGGAAACTCAGAAAACAAGCTGGTGGAGATATATAATGAGGAGATTCTCAAAACGTCAAGGTGAGAGAAGGAAGGAATTATAGCTGAATAACTTCTTTTTTAAGGTAAGTTATTCCTTAAACCAATTACCAAAATGTGAGAGTTCCTCTCATGGTTCTCAACCTTACAGTCTGAAAGGGAACTTCTTATAACTCAAGACTAAGAGAGCCAATTACTTCAGCACCAAGCTACATCCTAAATCCCTGGACTTGGCAGTTCAAAAAAAAAAAAAAAAAAAAAAACCTCTTGGAAAGTGTTCTTATAAAATCTTCACTAACAGCTCTGACTTTATAAATGTAGATTTTAAAAGGATGAATGAAAACTAACCAATTAGATAGCAAAGTAAGGAAGAGAAAGCACTGAATAAAAGGCCCACTAGAGTTTCAGTTACATCTCCACGAATAACTAGCTCTGAGACTTAGATTATATTTATAATGAAAATCATAATCATGAAAAATTAAAAATCACACAACATATAGCATGCCAAAGACCTACCATATATTAGCTAATATAGCCCTTATTACAGCCTGAGAAGTTCTCATGGAGCTGAGTATCTTGTCCAAGTGGACCCTGCAGTCCTGAGTGGTAGAATGAGGATTCGAACACAAGACTCTCAGACCCCAAACCCCAGTCTTTAATGACCCATTCTGCAGAAAGTTTGGAAACTTCTTAAGATGATCTAAAAGGTTTCTATCAGCAATGAGGTGCTAAAATTTATGAGGCAAGATACTATAGCAGAAAAAGCTCAGGTTCTGAAGTGACTTTGTGGCCCAGGAGAGCAGCTTCTTCCCTAAGCCATGGCTCCTCAGATAACACTGCTTACTTTACAGGCTGTCCTAAAGCTTAGAGACAATACTAGAGCTATATGGACTGTAGTCCGCCAGGCTCCTCTATCCATGGAATTCTCCAGGCAAGAATACTGGAGTGGGTAGCCATTTACTTCTCCAGGGGATCTTCCTAAGCCACAGATCAAATCCGGGTCTCTTGCATTGCAGAAGATTCTTTACCATCTGGGCTCAGGGAAGCCCAATAATAATGACAGCTAAAATTAACACAAGGCTTATTATGTGTCTGGGACTGAGCCTTTTTCACACATTAAATCATGCAATCACAGTGACCTAAAGAATATCGTTATTTTTATTCCTGTTTTGCAGATGTGGAAACAGAGGCAAAAACAGTTACCTGACTTAAATCATAGTAACTAAACTGCAGATCTGGGATTTCAATCCAGACAGACTGACTCCCTCAAGAAATCAGATGTATTGCATATAGGACACATATTGATACAAAAAGGACCTCTGTTATTTCCCCAAATCTACATTAATCCCACCCAGAGTTCAAGATAAATTCAGGAGAACAGAACAAACCATACAGACATCCAGGTGGTTTGATCCTTGGGTTGGGAAGATACCCTGGAGAAGGAAACAGCTACCCACTCCAGTACTCTTCCCTGGAGAATTTCATGGACAGAGGAGCCTGGCGGGCTACAGTGCATGTAGCTCTAGTATTGTCTCTAAACTTTAAGACAGCCTGTAAAGTAACCAGTGTTGTCTGAGGATCCATGGCTTACAGAAGAAGCAGCTCTCCTGGGCCACAAAGTCACTTCAGAACCTGAGTTTTTCCCATTATCATATCTTGCCTCCATTATCGTATCAGAAAATCAGAAGAAAAAAAAAAAAATCTGACATCAATAGGAACTAGCCAGATAGTGATACATCACATATACCACATATACGCATGCACATATATGGCTAAGATTTGTTTCATTCTCTATATCCTGTCTGATTGCTCCCTTCATGCTGATATCTTATTACTTTCATTTTACTTATAAAATCACCATAGCTCCATAAAAGTTGCTTTTCTGCTTTCAATCTGGGAGAAATTCAGTCTCTTATAAAGATTTATTTTACTAATATATTTTATTTAACCCGAATATAAAAGTATTTCAACATGAAATAAAAACTAACAAGACATTTTACATTTACATATAAGTGAAGAAGGGCTTTCCAGGTGGCAGTAGTGGTAAAGAATGCATTTGACAAGGCCGGAGACATAAGAGACTTGGATTATATTCATGGATCAGGAAGATCCCCTGGAGGAAGGCATGGCAACCCACTCCAATATTCTTGCTTGGAGAATGCCATGGACAGAGAAGACTGGTGGGCTACAGTCCATAGGGTCACAAAGAGTCAGACACAACTGAAGCGACTCAGCATGCACACATGCATAAATGATGTATTCAAAATTCTTAATATGTTGTACATTTACAACCCATCTCAAGTCAGACAAACCATGTTTCAGTGTTCAGTAACCACACGCTGCCAGTGGCTACCATAGTGGACAACGCAGGACTAGAGTGACTGGCTTCCTGGTTGGTATTTTAGTTCTCTTTTCTTGGGCTGGTCAAAGTCCCCAGAAAAGTGTTGTCCAGTCTCCTGCCTGAGTGCCACTGTTCTGGGATCCACATGTGGGAAAGAGCAGTAGCCCCAGTATACAGACTTTCACTTGATCCCCATTTTTATCTTCATAGCTCTGTCCTTACCTATGCACAGTGACCCCCAGCACAGACCCTGCACTTCACCTTCTCCTGCATGGAGGGAGGGGAAGAGGGACAGTTCCCAGGACTAACTATTCAGGTTAGTCAACGACTCTGGGGATCTAATGATTATTTATTGTTTTCTCAACATTATTTTTTACATTCCTTCACTCCTACTTTCATAGATTCATAATGCCACTAATTCCTGACCCCTTCTGGAATCTGTACAGATTTCACCTTTTATCCCTTCTAAATCAGTCTCTGAACTTTTAAGGCAGCTTCTACAATTACATTGTTATCGTCTCCTCAATTCTTTTTGTTCGCATGTTCCCCCTTTTTATTTTTTTAATTTTTATTTTTTGATTTTGCATATTTTTCCAATGAAACACATTCTTTTTTATATTTGAGTAATCCCTTTTTTGTCATAGTATATTACACTTTTCTTCCCACAATTTGCCTTCTCTTTTTTGTTTGACTTTTTCCTGCTATAAAGAAATTCAAAGTGGTGTTTTTCGTTTGTTTGTTTCTGCCAGTTTTAATATTTATGAGCTTCCCTGGTAGCTCAGATGGAAAAGAATCCACCTGCAATGCAGGAGACCCAGGTTCAGTTCCCTGGGTCAAGAAGATTCCCTTTATATCTTGACTTCTTTTGATTTGTCCTTAGAGTACCATTTGATTTGATTTGAAATGCTACTGTCATCATACCGGGGTCTTTTTCTGAGTCCTCTTTTTAATTAAACTTCTTATTTTGAGGTATTTGTAGATTTACATGTAAGTTGTTAGAAAAAACTACAGAGAGATTTGAAGTACCCTTTACCCAATTTCTCCCAATGGTAACATCTTGCAAATCTACAGTACAGTAGCAGAATACTGACTTGAATACAGTCAAGATACAGAATATTTTCATCACCATAGCCATCCTTATACTGCCCTTTATAGCCACACCCATTCCCCTCTCACCTCACACTTCCTTAACCCTTGACAACCACAAATCTGTTCTTCATTTATATATTTTTCTTATTTGAAGAACGCTATATAAATGGAATCATACAAATATAATCTTTGGGGATTGGCTTTTTCCCCTATGGTCTAAATCCCTGAAGATTGCACCAAGTAGTTAGTTTCATGTATCAGTAACTCATTGCTGAGTAGCGCCTCCATGGTGTGGATATACTATTGTTTTTTAATCCATTTACCCAATATAGTCATCTGTGTTGTTCCCAGTTTTTGGCTATGACAAATAAATCTACTATGAACATTCATGCACAAGTTTTATGTGAACATACATTTTCATTTCCTCAGGATAAATAAGTGAATACTTTGATAAGAAACTGTGAAACTATTTTCCAGAGTCCTGTTACCATATCGCATTCTCAGCAGCAATATATCGTTTGTCTGCATCCTCATTAGCATTTGGTGTGGTCAATATTTTTTTTAAGCCAGTAAAGTAGGTATACAGTGATGTATCACCGTGGTTTTAATTTACATTTCCCTTTGAGAGTCCCTTGGACTGCAAGGAGATACAACCAGTCCATTTTGAAGGAGATCAGCCCTGGAATTTCTTTGGAAGGAATGATGCTAAAGCTGAAACTCCAGTACTTTGGCCACCTCATGTGAAGAGTTGACTCATTGGAAAAGACTCTGATGCTGGGAGGGATTGAGGGTAGGAGGAGAAGGGGACACCTGCCGGGGACCAGCCCCGGCTGATCCAGGGTATTCGAAGGAGAGACGGCGTAGGCGAGGATCAGGATACGATAGTTTCAATTAGATATTAATTAGAGATATAAAGAGTAATAGAATAAGGATAGCTCAGTAGGAAAATTCAGTGGAGAAAAGAGGCTGAGTAGCTTGGTTTACGCGGGAGACCAATAAAACTTCAAGACAAGAAGTTTGCACCACTTACGTAGGCCGCAGGCGTCCTTCCGTTCTCCCGAAGGAGAGGAGACACTGAGGCCTCCCGGTCGGATCTTAGAAGCCCAGGCATAATTAGTAAGCATGGTGGGTTCCGCTCCAGATGGAGACTCAGCCAGAGTGAGAGAGAGAGCGACATGGGGAGACCAGTATTTGAGAAACTGATCCCAATTCTTTATTTTCCAGAGTCTGTTTTATACACTAAGATGTTATACAAAAGTCACGTGGGGACAGCAGTCCTGACTTTTATTAAAGTCAGGTGCTTCACACAAATGTATACAGAGGTCTTAGGGTGTTACATCATCTTCTGGCCAGGGGGCCTGCTGACAATTTCTGACCCTCTCCTTGTGACAGCGGTCAGTCAATCAGGACACTTATTTCTCCAGGGCTGATTATTCTCAAAACAGACGCCACCCAAGTAAAGTTACATTCCTACAGGGTGAGGGTGTAGTGGGTTTTAGTTAAGGAAAGAATTTACTTAGCCTAAGGTCTAACGTGATTAATATCAAAGGTTAATACTTATTTCTTCTATATATTCATTAATGTGTGTAAGGGCAGGGGATGTGGAGACTTAGCAACAAACATTGGCTCAACAAATGAAAAACCCTTCACCAACACAATTTCTAATTAGCCCACTATACTTATACTAATAGTTTTCTAACTTTTCTAAGGAACCTGTTTTTAGAAGGTTTAAAGCATCTAGTGCCTCTCACGGTTGGGAGGCTGTGAGCAATCACATGTGGCCGGACGAGCCTGTCAGGCAGGCTAGAGAACCTTCAGAGGAGTTTGAGGGTCAAAACACTCTTGTCACACCCAAGAGTTTTTATTGACTGAGCTCTAGGTTAACTCCTTCTCCGAAAGAGGTGGTGGGGGACAGCCCCCCGTAAAGTCAGAGGTGTGGGTAAGAGCACAAAGTAGTAAAGTAGGCAGGCTCTGGTTATGGGGGTAGATGCTCAAGGAGTTCCAGGGGGACTCCTGAGGCTCGATCCCGCCTTTGCGTATGTCGAGCCTCCTTCCTCATGACCTTTGTCATGGGCGGAGTACCTCACTCTGGCCCCCAACAGACACCAGAGGATGAGATGGCTGGATGGCATCACTGACTCGATAGACGTGAGTCTGAGTGAACTCCGGGAGTTGGTGATGGACAGGGAAGCCTGGCGTGCTGCGATTCATGGGGTCACAAAGAGTCGGACACGACTGAGCGACTGAACTGAACTGAACTGATGGCTAATAATGTTAAACATATTTTGATGTTCTTACTTGCCTTCTATAAAACCTCTTTAGTGAAATATCTCTTCATGATTTCTAACTGGATTGCTTTTTTTTTTTTTTTTTACTGTTGAGTTTGAGAGGTCTTTATATAATTTAGATACTAGTCCTTTGTCAGATATATGCTTTGTATATGTCTTTTGATCCACTTATCAGGGTCTTTTCCCCTTCCTGGATCATAACCTTGTTGTGGTGAAGGGGCTTACATAACTCAATGAAGCTATGAGCCACTCTGTGCAGAGCCACCCAAGATGCACGGGTCATAGTGAAGAGTTTCGACAAAACGTGGTCCACAGGAGAAGGAGATGGCAACCCGCTCCAGTATTGCTTCCAGAACCCCATGAACAGTGTAAAAAAGCAAAAACACATGACACCGAAAGATGAACCCCAGTAGGTCGGAAGGTGTCAGTAAATCCTAAAGGAAATCATCCCTGAATGTTCACCGGAAGGACCGATTCTGAGACTGACTACTTTGGCCACCTATTGTGAAGAGCTGACTCATTGGTAAAGATCCTGATGCTGGGAAAGATTGAAAGCAAAAAGAGAATGGGGAGGTAGAGGATGAGATGGTTAGATAGCATCACCGACTCAATGGACATGAATGTGCGCAAACTCTGGGAGACAGTGGAACAGAAGAGCCAGGCCTGCTGCATCCATTGAGCCACAAAGAGTCGGAAATGACTTAGTGACTGAACAGCAACAACAACAATCATGGTCTTTTACAGAGCACAAGTTGTAATTCTGATGATATCTAATACACTTTTTTCCTTTATGAATTGTACCCTAATGTCAAATCTAAGATCTCTTTGCCTACTACTGGATCCCAAGGATTTTCTCTTATGTTTTCTTCTAAAAGTTTTATAGCTTCATGTTTTATATTTAAGTCCATTATACATTTTGAGGTAATTTTCACAGAATGTATAAGACTTAGTTTTCCCTCAAGAACGGTAATGCTCAAAATCACTCAAGCCAGGCTTCAACAGTACATGAACTGTGAACTTCCAGATATTCAAGCTGGATTTGAAAAGGCAGAGGAACCAGAGATCAAATTACTGACATATGTTGCATCATAGAAAAAGCAGGAGAGTTGCAGAAAAACATCTGTTTTATTGACTATGCCAAAGCCTTTGACTGTGTGGATCACAACAAACTGTGGAAAATTCTTCAAGAGATGGAAATACCAGACCACCTTACTTGCCTCCTGAAAAATCTGTATGCAGGTCAAGAAGCAACAGTTAGAACTGGACATGGAATAACAGACTGGTTCCAAATCAGGAAAGGAGTACATCAAGGTGGTATACTGTTACCCTGCCTATTTAACTTATATGCAGAGTACATCATGTGAAATGCTGGGCTGGATGAAGCACAAGCTGAAATCAATATTGCCAGGAGAAATATCAATAACCTCAGATACACAAATGACACCACACTTATGGCAGAAAGCGAGGAACTAAAAAGCCTTTTGATGAAAGTGAAATAGGAGAATGAAAAAGTTGACTTAAAACTCAACATTCAGAAAACTAAGATCATGACATCTGGTCCCATCACTTCATGGAAAATAGGTGGGGAAACAATGGAAACAGTGAGACTTTATTTTGGGGGGGCTCCAAAATCACTGCAGATGGTGACTGCAGCCATGAAATTAAAAGATGCTTGCTCCTTGGAAGAAAAGCTATGACCAACCTAGACAGCATATTAAAAAGCAGAGACATTACTTTGACAACAAAGGTCCATCTAGTCAAAGCTATGGTTTTTCCAGAGTGACTGAACTGAACTGAACTGAATGCCAGGATGAAGTACAGCATATCTGGAGAAGCAAAGAAAGATAAAGTGGGAAGATAGGTAAAGGAGGGACCATGGAGGACCCTCAGTTCAGTTCATTCACTCAGTCGTGTTCGACTCTTTGAGACCCTGTAGACTGCAGCATGCCAGGCTTCCCTGTCTATAGCCAGCTCCCAGATATTGCTCAAACTCATGTCGGTGATGACATTCAACCATCTTATCCTCTGTCGTCCCTTCTCCTCCAGCCTTCAATCTTTCCCAGGATCAGGGTCTTTTCCAATGAGTCAGCTCTTCTCATCAGGTGGTCAAAGTATTGGAGTTTCAGCTTCAGCATCAGTCCTTCCAATGAATATTCAAGAGTGATTTCCTTTAGGTTGGGCTTCCCCTGTGGTAAAGAATCCACCTGCAATGCCGGAGACCTGGGTTCAATCCCTGTGTTGGGAAGATCCCCTAGAGAAGGGAATGGCTGACCTACTCCAGTATTCTGGCCTGGAGAATTCCATGGATGTTATAGTTCATGGGGTCGCAAAGAGTCAGACAGGACTGAGCAACTTTCACTTTCACTTTCACTTCCTTTAGGCTTGACCGGTTTGATCTCCTTGCAGTCCAAGGTACTCTCAAGAGTCTTCTCCAACACCACAGTTCAAAAGCATCAATTCTTCGGCACTCAGCTTTCTTTATAGTCCAACTCTCACATCCATATGTGACTACTGGTAAAATCATAGCTTTGACTAGATGCACCTTTGTCAGCAAAGTAATGTCTCTGCTTTTTAATATGCTGTCTTGGTTGGTCATAGCTTTTTCCAAGGAGAAAGCATCTTTTAATTTCATGGCTGCAGTCACCATCTACAGTGATTTTGGAGCCCAAGAAAATAAAGTCTGTCACTGTTTCCATTGTTTCCCCATCTATTTGTCATGAAGTGATGGGACTGGACACCATGATCTTAGTTTTCTGAATGTTGAGCTTTAAGCCAGCTTTTTCACTCTCCTCTTTCAATTTCTTCAAGAGGCTGTTTAGTTCTTCTTCACTTTCTGCCATAAGGGTGGTGTCATCTGCATATTTGGGGTTATTGATTGATTCCAACTTGTGCTTCATCCAGCCCCGCATTTTGCATGATGTCCTCTGCATATAAGTTAAATAAGCAGGGTGACAGTATACAGCCCTGATGTACTCTTTTCCCAATTTGGAACTAGTCCTTTGTTCCATGTCTGGTTCTAACTGTTGCCTCTTGACCTGAATACTGATTTCTCAGGAGGCAGGTCAGATGGTCTGGTATTCCCATCTCTTGAAGAATTTTCCACAGTTTGTTGTGATCCACACAATCAGAGGATTTAGCATAGTCAATAAAGCAGAAGCAGATATTTTCTTGGAACTCTCTTGCTTTTTCTATGATGCAACGGATGTTGGCAATTTGATCTCTGGTTCCTCTGCCTTTTCTAAATCCAGCTTTGACATCTGGAAGTTCTCAGTTCACGTACTTTTGAAGCCTCACTTGGAGAATTTTGAGCATTACTTTGCTAGCATATGAGATAAGGTGCAATTGCACAGTAGTTGGAACGTTCCTTGGCATTGCCTTTCTTTGAGATGGAATAAAAACTGACCTTTTCCAGTTCTGTGGCCACTGCTGAGTTTTCCAAATTTGCTGGCATATTGAGTGCAGCACTTTCACAGCATCATCATTTAGGGTTTCAAATAGTTCAACTGGAATTCCATCACCTCCACTAGATTTGTTTGCAGTGATGTTTCCTAAGGCTCACTTGACTTCAGACTCCAGAATCTCTGGCTCTAGGTGAGTGACCACACCACCATGGTGATCTGGGTCATGAAGATCCTTTCTGTATAGTTCCGTGTATTCTTGTCATCTCTTCTTAATATCTTCTGCTTCTGTTAGGTTCATACCATTTCTGTCCTTTATTGTGCCCATCTTTGTGTGAAATGTTCCCTTTGTATCTCTAATTTTCTTGAAGAGATCTCTTGTCTTTCCCATTCTATTGTTTTCCTCTATTTTTTTGTATTGATCACTGAGGAAGGCTATCTTATTTCTCCTTGCTATTCTTTGGAACTCTGCATTCAGATGGGTATATCTTTCCTTTTCTCCTTTGCATTTCACTTATCTTCTTTTCTCAGCTATTTTTAACGCCTCCTCAGACAACCCTTTTGCCTTTTTGCATTTCTTTTTCTTGGGGATGGTTTTGATCACTGCCTCCTGTATAATGTCATGAAGTTCCGTCCATAGTTCTTCAGGCAGTCTGTCTATCGCATCTAATCTCTTGAATCTCTTTGTCACTTCCACTGTATAATCATAAGGGATTTGATTTAAGTCATACCTGAATGGTCTAGTGGTTTTCCCTACTTTCTTCAATTTAAGTCTGAATTGGCAATAAGGAGTTTATGATGTGAGCCACAGTCAGCTCCCAGTCTTGTTTTTGCTGACTGTATAGAGCTTCTCCATCTCCTGCTGCAAAGAATATAATCAATCTGATTTCGGTACTGACTATCTGGTGATATCCATGTGTAGAGTCATCTCTTGTGTTGTTGGAAGAGGGTGTTTGCTATAACCAATGTACTTTTTTTGGCAAATCTCTGTAAGCCTTTGACCTGCTTTGGTTTGTTCTCCAAGGTCAAACTTGCCTGTTACTCCAGGTATCTCTTGACTTCTACTTTTGCATTCCAGTCCCCTATGATGAAAAGGACATCTTTTTTGGTGTTAGTTCTAGAAGATTTTGTAGGTCTTCATAGAACCATTCAACTTCAGCTTCTTTGGCATTAGTGATTGGAGCATAGACTTGGATTACTGTGATATTGAATGGTTTGCCTTGGAAAGAAACAGGTCATTCTGTCGTTTTTGAGACTGCACTCATGTACTGCATTTCAGACTCTTTTGTTAACTATGATGGCGACTCCATTTCTTCTAAGGGATTCTTGCCAACAGTAGTAGATATAATGGTCATCTGAGTTAAATTTTCCCATTCCATTCCATTTTAGCTCACTGATTCCTAAAATGTTGATGTTCACTCCTGCCATCTCCCGTTTGACCACTTTCAATTTGCCTTGATTCATGGATCTAATATTCCAGGTTCCTATGCAATATTGCTCTTTAGAGCATCAGACTTTACTTCTATCACCAGTCACATCCACAACTGGGTATTGTTTTTGCTTTGGCTCCATCTCTTCATTCTTTCTGGGGTTATTTCTCTACTTTTCCCCAGTAGCATATTGGGCAACTATTGACCTGGGGAGTTCATCTTTCAGTGTCATATCTTTTTGCCTTTTCATACTATTCATGGGGTTCTCAAGGCAAAAATAACTAAAGTTGTTTGCCATTCCCTTCTTCAGTGGACCACGTTCTGTCAGAACTGTCCACCATGACCCATCTGTCTTGGGTGGCCCTACACGTCATGGTTCATAGTTTCATTGAGTTACACAAGGCTGAGGTTCATGTGATCAGTTTGGTTAGTTTTTCGTGATAGTGGTTTTCATTCTAAGTATGGAGTTTAGACTTTATCCTATGCTCCATGGGGAGCTGCCAAATGATGAACCTGGTGAACATAAGATTCAAAGCAGAGATTCCTACTGTTCCATCCTTTTAAAAGGTAACTTTTCAATGCATTATTAACGTTATTTTAATAATCATCAAATTTAGTTTATATGCAATAGGGAGTGTTAATGGCCAATAAAAATAGAAGACTCAACCAAGTCTCTGCCTTCTAAACTCGCTGTAAACATGCTCCATCCTGACTGGGGAATGATTTCAGTGTCTCTGCGATCAATGTACGAAGCAGCAAGGGATGAGATCATGGCTAGATGGCAGCATATTAAGCAAGTGTTTCAGCTTTCCTAGAGTTTTGAATTCCCCGATTTTGGTCAGTTTTTGTCAAAACTTTAGCGTTACTTAACATATATTTTGCATCATTTATTGAGTGAAAAAATTTCCAATACCAGCAGCTGAGAAAAAAATATCTCATATTTATCTATAGAGTGTCAAGTTCACATTCTGAGCTCTAGAAATGCCCAAGGGACCTTCAGAGACAAGAACTTTTGCAGTTTCCCCAAACTCATTTATTATGCTGACCCTTTGCCCAGCCACATTCTCCCTCCCCATCTGCTATGAGCATCTAGAGTCTGTTCTAGAATTGAGATGGAATTCTTTGCTGGTTCATATAGGCGGGTATCATACTTGTGGTGATAAATAATTTCAGACAGGTTAGACACAAAACAAAAGCAGAATAAAGCATCTCTACATGATAACCTAGGTGCTTATCTAATGCCTCATTTTCTTTTCAGTCCAGTTATTCAAAAGAATTATCACGTTTAGCACTCTGCACGTGTGCTCAGTTGTGTCCGACCCTTTGCAACCCCATGGACTGTAGCCTGCCAGGCTCCTCTGTCCATGGGATTTCCCAGGCAAGAATAAAAGAGTGGGTTGCCATTTTCTCCTCCATGTTTAACATTATTGAATTGTATATTTTAAAATGGCTAAAATGGCATGTTTTATGTTATTCATATTTTTATACAATAAAAGAAAGTTTCAAAGTTAAAAAGGAAGGAGAGGAAATAAAAAGAAGGTGAGAAAAAAAAAATTGAGTGCCACATCTATGCTTTCTTTCAGAGGCAGACATTGTCCCTGCCTTGGAGTTAAAAAAGATGGGATACACCCAGGTACTGGATCTAATTTAGTCCTGGGGGTGTGGGTTCTGCACTTCAGTTAGGAACTCTCCAGCTCGCAGTCTTCATCAGAGCCTGATGGCCTTGAAAAAAAAGGTCCAACTTTTTTAAAATGGAAAAAGAACATATGAAACTTTCCCACTGAAAATGAAGACACTGGGCTTCCCTGGTGGTCCAGTGGTTTAACACTTTGCCTTCCAATGTAGGGGGTTCTGGCTTAATCACTGGTTAGGGAGTTAAGGTCTCACACGCCTTGTGGCCAAAAGAGCAAAACAAAAAACAGAAGCAGTATTGTAATAAGTTCAATAAAGACTTTAAAAATGGTTCACATAAAGAAATCCCCCCAAAATAAAGATGTGAACTAGAATACTAACAGACAGGGAGTAAGGAGCCAAAAATCATGATGTTTATTAGGCCAATTCTCTTTAAAATGGGAAGAAAAGTGTTTGCATTCCTTTGCCATTAAAGATAATTTTGTTTTACTTCCCATTTATTTTATGGTGCAAGTATAAACTTGAATCTGCATGTGTTCCAGCTCCATGCTTTTTGATGAACTTGACGATTTGAATGGCTTAAACCTTCAGATATGGAAAATCAGTGCCAAACTTCCTAACTTGTGAGAAAGTATCCTTTCTGGATACTTTTTTATTTTATCTGGCTCCAAAATCACTGAGGATAATGACTGCCTCCATGAAATTAAAAGACGTTCCTTGGAAGGAAAGCAATAACAAACCTAGACAGCGTACTAAAAAGTAGAGCTATCACTTTGCCAACAAAGGTCCATCCAGTCAAAGCTATGGTTTTTCCAGTGGTCATGTACAGATGTGAGAGTTGGACCATAAAGAAGGCTGAGCACCAAAGAATTGATGCTTTTGAGCTATGGTGTTAGAGAAGACTCTTGAGAGTCCCTTGGACTGCAAGGAGATCAAACCAGTCAATCCTAAAGAAAATCAACCCTGAATATTCCTTGGAAGGACTGATGCTGAATACTTCAGCCACCTGATGTGAAGAGCCAACTCACTGGAAAAGACCCTGATGCTAGGAAAGATTGAGGGCAGGAGGAGAAGGGGGTAACAGGATAGGATGGTTGGATGGTATCATTGACTCAATGGACATGAATTTGAGCAAATTCTGGGAGACAGTGAAGAACAGGGCGGCCTGGCATGCTGCAGTCCAAGGGGTCACAAAGAGTCAGACACAACTTAATGACTGAACAACAACAACAACATCCTTTCTGGAAATACTTTCCAATCTGGGTATGTAAGATTTCTTCCTACCTGTACGCTTGTTAATTAAATTTCAAAGGTTGTTATGTCAAGGGAGAAAAACACAAATCAACCCAGGAATCTGCTATTTTGAACTACGTAAAGTGGCCATATTGATCTGGAATTAACCTATATGCTTCCCTCCATGCTCAACAGAGGTTTTTATTTCCATTGTATCATTCTTGACATCCTTTTCTACACTGTCTTGATGCCTTTCTTATACAGTTATGCAACAAACTAATCTGAATTATGTTCAAATAAGCAGAGAGGCTGTTTTTTTTTTTTTTTTAGAAAACATGTAGCCTATCAGAAGTGACAGCCTTAATTTTTGCTCATTTTATGATATGATTTTACTGAGATCCCTGGAGTAGGAAATGGCAACCCATTCTAGTATTCTTGCCAGGAAAATTCCATGAACAGAGGAGCCTGGTGGGCTACATACAGCCCATCGGGTCACAAAGAGTCAGATACCACTAAGTTACTAAGCACTTACTTACTAAGAGCATCATCTCATACATGCAATATACAATATCATGTCTAATAGATTTGTGCAAAATGCTTAAAACTAAGCAAACACAATTATATGAGTTGGCATTGCATTATCGGGCAACACTATACTTAATAATACAAGAAAAAGATGAAAAGTCCATTACCTTCATTGCAACAGTCTGTTTCTGATTTTGACTTTAGACTCTACTGATCTTTACTTTACCCTTCTTTCTCTTAGGTCACTATTTTATCTAGAGAACCTGAAACCCATTTCTTCATCCATATGTACCACATGGAACCTTTGATTTTCTCAATGACCTAACAGATTTTTCAATGGTTAATTATCCTTTTTTAGTTGTCTTGTTTAGGATAAATGAAAGTTAAGATTGTGGCAGTAAAGGACAAGCTGTCAATCTACTAAATTAATTCCTGTTGAAAAGTAAGTGCACGCATTGTGTATTAACATAATTTATTAGAACAATTAGAAGGCATCCTTGTCGTCTTTTAATTAGATTATTTCTTGTTCTGGTAATTATACCAGACAGGGGAGAATAATAGTTTTAGGATTCTAAGATCATCTGTAGACTATGTGGAAAGAGAATGATCAATAATGCTAATTTACTGGAACACTTAAATTCCCAGAAAGAGATCTTTTATCATGAGCAATCCTTTGTATACTCAGCATTATTTCTCAATGTCTATCCTCATCTTTCCCACAGTTGAAAAGTAAAGAGGCTGGATGAATAACTGACATTTATTCCACTATTGGAAACCTAGTCAGGATGGGCCACCTCTGGCCTCTAGCGGCTCAGACATTGCTTCACTCTCTCGCAAAACGCCAACAAATAACCCCAAATGAAAGACTGAAGACTCCATGCAGAGCAGCACTGCCAGGAGTCTGAATGTCTAACAGGAAGAAGACAAGATTTTTAAGTTCTGATCCAGGTGGAGAATCATAAACTTTCTCCATTTAAAAACAAATTCAAATCAGTGAAAATTTCTTATAAGTGAGAAGACTATTGATTATAAGAAAACAAAAAATAACTGGTGATATTTCTATACATGAAGATATCTGCAGAAATTAACAGGGAGGCTGTGTGACAGGGAAGATATGTGGCTTTCAGAGATGGGCTGAGGCCTTGAGATGTGAGTTGAATTATCCTCTCTCTTTTTGTGTTTTAGAGTTTATAAGGAATTTAAAGGCTCCAAGGCCTCTCAAATGCCCTGTATCACCACCACCAAGCTGCCAGGAAATCCTAAAGAGCAGCTCCCAGGACTTCCAGGATCCAGAATTTTTAAAATGTCATGAGTTGGCATAGCCTGTCCTCAAGGATCACCCCACAGTTGAGTGGAATGGAATACAGAGGTGATGCCAGTGAATGTGGAGTTCTCTGTAATAGCGGGCAACACAAATGTCCCACCAGCAGCAAAGATTACAGCAATCTCAGGCCCACTGTTGACCGAGTCTGCCTTAGTCAATGCAAAGTTGTAATGAGACCATGTCTAGACAGTATTGATCTCCCACCAGAAAAAAAAAAAAAAAAAAAAATCAGAATGTGACTTCTTTTCAAGCTTAGTCTAAAATGACACCTAAAACAGGATCCTTCATTCACACGTTGCCAACACTTTTCCTAACCAAGATATTTTATCAACTAGGCAGCCAAGGACACTTGTAGGCTTCTTTTCAAGGTATATATGAAATTCTTGATATTCAAATAGCAAGTAACAAAGTTACTTAAGCCTTTTCAAAAATGAAAGTCCATATAAACTGAAAGAAAAAAAACTCAAATTAATGTAGATCAAATATTTATAGGAGAAATCATTAGATTAAGCCACTGGAAAGAGTCTTACAGTTTAGGAAAAGTGAAATAGCCCTATAACCCTGCTGTCCATTCTAGCTGGGAAGACATTGTTCTCCATAGAAACATCTCTTTAAATTGTTAGGGATGCTACTAAAAATTTAGGATTCCCCACTAATCTGATCTCCAGATTGGTCAGATCTCCGAAGCAGAATATTACCCTAGAGGCACCAAAGATTTGCATTTGAGTGCTCTGTGCTCAGGGATTCCAAAGCCAGGCTGAGCATCATATCTGCCCCCAGAAAGGCAGGAAGGAAGGGAACATGTTTTAAAATACATGTAGAAATGGAGCTGTAATCTCCCCAGGCAATACAACAGTAAACTAAGATTGGAAACTTTAAGTTAAAAGGGGGGAACCACAGAGAATCCCCTCCGACTTGAGGCCAGGAATGGAGTCATCACTTTGAAGTATTTTGGTGGTTCCAGAAGATGGCAAGTCTTATAAGGTAGATTTTTTTGCCTTGCTGAAGGAAAATGAAACAAGCTTCTCATTATGTTGGAATGGTATTAAGGTATAAATCTATCCTACAGAAGAATGTTAAATAAGAACACAATTCAGAGAGAGACTTCCACCACTATAAACAGTTCCTCATAAATGCCACCTAGAATCAAAATTATCGTTTCTATATTCTAACCAAAATAGGCTTGCAAGTTTTGGAAATACTTTGTCCTCTAAAGAAGAGTGTTCCTTCAGTCTACGACTTCTTATCATGCTAGATTTTGAAACTTTTTTGAGCATTCACTCCCCAAACTGAAAAATCACAAAGCTAATACAGTAATAACTGGAAAACTAGAAACCTTATCTGTAGATAGCACAGGCTGCTTTTCCAAATGGACTTTGTATAATTTCTTTCAAGCTTAGGAAAAACCCCTGCATATGTCTGAAATGAAATGAAGGGAAGTCAATCATGAACTTCCTTTTCTCCGTGTTAATGAAAGACACAAGCACATCATGATAACCAAAAGGGAATGACACAGGCTCTCTTCTCATCCAAGAAACATTACAATGCAAAACACCATTATGCCTTGTAGAAAAGAAAATGTTAGGGCACACGACTGAGGCATATTCCTATAACATAAAGTTAATTCCTGCTGCTGCTGCTACTGCTGCTAAGTCTCTTCAGTCGTGTCCAACTCTGTGTGACCCCAGAGACGGCAGCCCACCAGGCTCCCCCGTCCCTGGGATTCTCCAGGCAAGAACACTGGAGTGGCTTGCCACTTCTTTCTCCAATGCATGAAAATGAAAAGTGAAAGTGAATTTGCTCAGTCGTGTCCGACTCCTACCGACCCCATGGACTGCAGCCCACCAGGCTCCTCGTCCATGGGATTTTCCACGCAAGAGTACTGGAGTGGGGTGCCATTGCCTTCTCCGAAAGTTAATTCCTAGGCCACCTCAATCCTAACACACTAATGTTAAGGCAAGTACATATGTGTAATTCCTAGTTATCAAAAGGGAGAGAAAGTGATTTTAAAAAAATATTGGATATATATTTAAAAGGTGTTCAATTTTTTCAAAATAAGGCAAGAGCAACTATGATTTAAGATAATTGTATTGGAGAAAGCTAACTCTCTCTAAGGAAACAAACACCTTAAAAATAACAAAGATATGCTATAGCATATGGTAAAATCTTATTCAACCATCCTGATTTGGTCAAATGTTAAATTAGCCAAATATAATAGGAGAAATTTCTCTCTATTGATTAGGTGATTGATTCAAAATATTCATGAACTTAGTAGAAATATAAGCAGTAAGTTCCAGCAATAAGAAATAAATTATATACACCCTCAAAAATGAATGAAGGCGTTTTATGCAATCTTGGAGGAAAAAAAAAAATTAGGTATTTCATAAAATCATTGACTCCAGGGCAGGAAAAACCCTACGTACATAAGCCAGAGAATTTTTATTCCTACTTTCAGAGTTATGAGAGCACAAAGATGAAGCCTATTTCTTAAGACTTCCCCAGAACATGATTCAACACATTGTCTATTTTAAAAAACATTTTCTGCCATTTAATGTCATGTGATATTTTTTTCCCAATGACTAACCAAATACGCCTCACTGTTATATAAATCAGTTCTTTCTTAACGCCGCAAGTAAAGACAGACAGCTAGTACTTGCCATCTTCTCTTATAAAAATCACACTTCAGCCTTTTCTTTTCAAATGTGATTAATCGTATCTGTGACTGTCTTCCAAGTTTAGCTGAAATTTTTCTGAATCCTTCAAAATCAGTACATTTTCTGGATGAATATGAAGAAAAGAAAGTTTTGCCATTTCTCTTAATTTATTTCTGAATTCAGCTTGGTCTTCATTAATGGTACATAGCTGCCTTATTATTCAATGTCCTCTGTGACCCCTGATCATTTTGCCCTGAGGGTGTATATTTGCTCACTAACCATATTACAATTTTGTGATCTGTTGGATTTTCTCTGGAATTCTACTCTCCAGTTGCCCTAAATTAATGAATTCCATTCTTTTTGGCTTCTACTTCTCCTATTTATTAAATTTACTCTGAAAATGAAGCTTATTTTCAAAGGAATTCATAATTCTTTATTTGCAGCTTGGTATTAACAATGAATTTCATAAGCATTGTATTTAATCAAGTTTTTAAAGGTACTAAAGGCAAATTTCGTTAAATGTTAGTGTTCCAAGCTTTATATTCTCTCCAGAAAAGAAATCTGTTTTCCTCGGCCTTTTCCTTTACCCACTTTCTAATAGTAATCTTTTTTTTTTTTAATGATGAATTGTGTGAATGATAACAAAGGCAGAACTGAAAAACTGAGAAGAAAATAAGAGGAGGGAAAAAGTCAAAGACTGAAGCCTTAACAGAAATAGTATAGCTATTTGAGAGTAAAGCGGGGAAAGAGAAAGACAACCTGGCTTTTTAGAATGGAAAGTGAGAGATCAGTGGAATAAAAAAATGGAAGGGGTTTTTGAGAAGAGTTGCCATGTGCAAGGAATAAAATATTTTTGAAGTTCCTTGAGAGACATGAGTAAAATTTAGAGTTATTTTTCAGTTATTCATCATCTGCTATGCTGTCTTAAGACTGAACCACATGGGACCCCAGCACTTATTTAGGTTACACAAATATCCTCCAATGCTTACATTAATTCATTTACATCTGTACTTCGGTTTCATTTAAGTATTATAAACATATATCAGAAACAAAAGTGTTCATCCTAGAAATGTTCAAGAGCTCTCCATCAGCTTTAAATGAAGTTCTGGTGGTTAATTCACAGGTCAGTGTCTGGAATAACCCCCAAAGACTACTTGAATAATTAATAAATTTATACAAAAACATACTGAAAATAGAAGTATTTATCTATTAGTGTCAAATGCACAAAAGACACACTTTGAGGCAATGGTTGCCATATAGTAATGCAGTTTTCAATTACTAGCAAAACAAAAGTATAAGACGGATATAAAAGAATAGCCTTATATGGTAAGCCTGTCACATAAAATTTTTAAGAAAGTGATAAATAGTTATGGTTTTATTGCTTTGCTACACAAATCACTCCCCAAAATGTAGACATAACCTCAACTGAAATACGGGGGTTCTGTGTGTCCTTATTAGTTAAGTTATATTATTAAAAATCAATACAGTACAACAGTCTACACAGGTATACCTCTGAGATATTGTGGCTTAGGTTCTCAACCACAGCAATAATGTTAATACTGCACCAAAGCAAGTCACACAAAATTTTTGGTTTCCCAGTATGATAAGTTATGTTTACACCACAATGTAGTATATGAAGTGTGCAGTAAATCAGGTTTTTTTTAAAATACTATACATATGTAAGTATACATAACTTTCGATGTGTAACAAGGCAGCATCTACAAAGCACAACAAAGCAAATGCAATAAAATAGGTGTGTGTGTATTATCCTCAAAAAAGAACATAAAAGAAGAAACTGCAACTAAATTAAAAGTTTACCACCCTTCACAAAAGGGGTGTGAAGATATGTATTTACAAAGACATGTTATATATTTGTAAATTATACTTGTCACCAATAAAGATGTACCACATAGACAGCATGGGTATGTGTGAGAGAGAATGAGGATTCAGAGACAAATATACATACATTGTAAATGAAAGCCCTAAGGCATTCCCAAGAATCTAAACAGCCTATACACAGATATAGTAAAGTCATATATTGAGGGAGGGGACTTGAGTTTTAACACCAGGGCCAAAGGCTCTGCTTATAGTCATACTTAACTTTGAAAAGCATTTAAACCACCTATAAGGTACAAGTTACATTGCTCTGTGTATTCAAGAATGACAGTAAATGTTTGAGACAAACTACTGAACTAGGCTAAAGAAAGGGAAGCAAGCAAATAAAAGTTCACCTACAGACACCTGGGTATTCAAATCACCTTGTCTTGAAGGAAATAGCAAAAAGATTCACCAACGAATCTTCACCACACAGCTGATGAAGTTATGAGCCTTCCAATAGGGCTTATTCCATGTTTTAGTATGAAAGTCATATAACTTTACGACATTAATAGATGCTTTTGTCACTGTTAAGATTAAATAAGGGAATATACGCAAAACCACCAGACCCAGGGCCAGACAAGGAGCAGATAGTCAATAAAGATGCTGCGTTTTACTCTAAGTTTTATTTCACAAACACACAGCCTTTGAAATCCTGTGGAGAAGAACACGGTAACTGCTTTTCTTGCTAAGCTACTGTTGGCGGTTGCAGACCCCACGGACGCTATCACCTGCATACTTTGGACATGGAGGTCTTACCCTTGCACTGGCTTCTAAGTGAGCATCAGGGTGAATCCACTGCACACAGAAGCATCTCTTTAGGCCTGCGCCACTCTCATCTCAGCAGACTGGCTCCCTGTGCAATGGGGTTTCCCTTTTCAAAGCCGTAACACAGCACGTGAGTCTCAAACCACAGGGCTACCAAACAAGGAGAGTTCATTTCTTTTCCAAAAAGGCACTCCTATCAACTCTACCAGGAGAGCACATGAACCCACAAAATCCATTTATTCTTATCTTTAATAGTATATCCGTTGTGAGTCCCTTTCACCAGCACTTAGTTACAATGGGATGTCACAAAAATCTGGAAACTGGAATTTTTTTTCCCTCCCTTCTCCTTCTCTATCTCCATTTTTTCTTTTCTTCCATCCTTCTTTCCCTGAAATTTCTGCCTATGATAAAATCACAGCAAGAAGTCAAGTCAAAGGGTTTTCCTATTAGTCGACATTCTGTGATACACTCATTTTCTTGGTCCTCATATGAACTCCCTCCAGGGTGCTCCTTTGTGGGAATAAGGCATGCCAAATGAAATAGGGAACTTGAGGCAAAATTTTACCTTGACAAATGAAGAGAGAATATTTTTCTCCTGGATTTATGGGGTAATGTGACTCAGACACTTTCCCTCTTTTCCCTAGCTTTCACTTCCTACTTATGGCTGCACACCATCATCACCATCATCATAAATTTATTACAGAGTGCCCATGGCTGTAGCCTCTAGGTAGCTCCCAAATGATCTAATCCAGACATCATTGTCTTCACCTTCCCTTTGGCACGAGTCTATTTTCCATTCCTCTTCCTTATTGAAATCTGCTTCTGATTATTTTTCATCAGATATTATAGCTTTCTTTTCTTTCCCTTAAGTTGAATCTCTTTTATTTCTTCCTTTTATCTCCATGCCCTCCTGGGCCCTAAGCATAGTTCCTCTACAAGTACAGGGGTTTACATCTCCAAATTTAGAAACTGTTGGGAACTTTACTACCAGACTGCCTTTTCCAAGGCAATGTTAGCAATATTAACTAAAAGGAGAACTGAAACTTCTGCATTGCCATGGCAACATGTCAAGGACCTCAGCTCTAACCTTTATCACCTTGCAAGACTACAACCAGAATTACAGTACATTCTTTCAGCTCAGGCCAAATTTCCAAAGATGAGTACTCTTCAACCCCCAGTTCCAAGTGGGCTTCTTTAGGAAATTGGATGTCCACAGTTTGTAGACAGATGGGGGTTCCAATCCAGCCTGTGGCATTTAATTTGGTTTAACCTTGAGTGAACCATTTGACCTTTCTGAGGTTCAATTTCCTTGACTGAAAAATGAGAACATAAACATCTAACTAATGAGATTGTTGTGAGGACAAAATGAGGTAATCTTTGCAAAATACATACAATGTCTGACACGTGGTAAGCATTCAAACTTGGTAGCTATTACCTTTATTCTTAAGAGTTAAAATGTTGAATAGGATGAATTTTTCACAAAACTGATCCTGGAGGAGACACTAATACATTATTTTAGAGACCCCAGTCCCAAATACCATCCAGTCCAGTGTTTTCATACTTGGAAAGTCACTAAATATTTTTTAATCAAAATTTAAAATTGAGGACAAATAGAAGATTAGGATTTGGAACCAAGAAAAAAAAAATAGATAGCCAGTCATACATCTCAACATATCATTAAACGTCTCTATTCTCAGAACATATATCTCTTTTTAAAATATATTTACTACAGCTATCCATGGAGACAGAATATTTTTATCATCAGCTGCAAAACTGTCTCCTGAAAAAGAAAACTGTATAATTATAACTAGAGCAGACTTCACATGTTAACCTTTGATATAGGGGAAGAACAAAAAGTAGACACTAAGCAAGAGGCTGGGAAGGAGAGGGAGAGAAGAAGAGCAGGCAAGAGAGAAGAAGAAAGATAGAGAAAATGAGAATGAATGCAAAAGGGTTTGATGATGATTACTATCTGGCTTAAGCCCTTCTATGCACCAGCAGACAGGATGATCATACCATTTATGATTGTTGTCAGTTCTCTCCATGGAAACAGGCTGAAAAATTGGACACCCAGGACCTCTCAACACGAAGACAGTAAAACAGACAATTCCTTACAGGACTTTTGCCTAAATTTTATATATATATATTTTTATTATATATATATTACATATATATAATATAATATACATATTGAATTATTATGATTCAAGAAATAAAGCTAAATATCCGAACTCAATGAAATTATCTAACTGGTACAAGTGCAACACAGTAAGGTTTTTACTCTGGAAGATGAGTAAAATATTTTAGAGCATAAGAATGGAAAATTCTTTGATTGAGCCTCATCTGTAAAAAGAGCAGTTTGATCTACTTTTGAATCAAAACAGACCTGCTTTTAGGCACACCTATTTCTGCCTCCTGCTTGTTGGGCAAGTTATACATCTTTTATGTGCTTAACTTTCTTATACCTAGAAGTGAGAAGAAAATAACTGTAATGGGTAGAGATTAAGCCTGCCACTCTTTCTCTCTCTTCCTACGCTTCCACATCCCTCAGAAAAGCAAGTCCTAAACCAACTGCCAAATTCAAGCATACTGAGTCTTACTAATTAAGGGCAGGGTCGCTATATGACACAACTTGGGAAAAGTCTGATTCCTCAGGGAAGGCTTACCATTTCCTTCTCTCCTGCCTGCCTTCTTTTCGACTTTAAGCAGTAGCATCCGTGAGCCAAAGTGACGTCCAGAGCACGAGCTCTTGTCCTCAGGACTTTTGTTTTCCCCTCGCCTTCAACTCAGAAGTCTTTTTCTTTTTTGGCTGTGCATTCTCTAGTCGCAGTGGGTGATGGCTACTCCTCCTTGTGGTGTGTGAGCTTCTCATTGCAGTGGCTTCTCTTCTTGTGGAGCATGGGCTTCAGTAGTTGCTGCTCGCAGGTTCTAGAGTGTAGGCTCAATAGTTGTAGTACATGGGTTTAGTTGCTCCACAGCATGTGGAATCTTCCCAGACCAGGGATCGAGCCTGAGAGCCCTGCATGCATTGGCAGGTGGATTCTGTTCCACTGCTCCACCAGAGAAGTCCCCCCATTTAGAATTCATCTGAGAGAACTCCTTAAGAAGAAGTGCGAGGAAGTTCCACTTAAGATTCCTCCCAGGTCAGCCTACCTTTATCAGTGCTCTTCAATAAAAGGTCTTATGCACTGGTCCAGTGAATGACAAAGTGGCATGTTGATGCCCTTTCCATGTCAGGGCCTTTGATTTCGTTCTTCCTTCTCTCTGGAATGTTCTGCATCTTTAAATCATGGACATTTACATCATTCAGGTCTCAATTCAAATGTTATTTCTTCAGAGAGGCCTTCCCTGACCACCCAGTCTAAAGCAGCATCCTCACTACAACCAAATCACTCTATTATATTCATCTTTTACAGTGTTAATAGCTCTCATCACATTTCATTACTTTCGTCATCTATTTGTTTGCTGCCCATCCATACCTCCTTCCCAAACTTACCCATTAGAAGATGGATCCAAGAAAGCATGGATCTGTTTGTCTTGTTTGTCCAGAATCAGACGCCTATCAAATGGGTAGGTATTCAATAAATCACAGCCGTCATTACCCTTTCCTCTCAGGCTTGCTCCTGCCACAGGCCCATGCCCAACCAAGTCCAGTTAAATCTTTTGAAAGCTCTTTTCCTCAGCTGACCCGGGATATAAGCGCATATACTATGGGCTTTGTCAATTTCAGACTAAGTGTCTCTATCCTATAAATTTCTTTCCTCTAATCAGAATTTATATAACCTATTCTTTATTTTGGCTTCCCAGGTGGCACTAGTGGTACAGAACCTCCCTGTCAATGCAGGAGACCTAAGAGACACAGGTTCAATCCTTGGATTGGGAAGATCCCCTGGAGGAGGGCAGGGCAACCCACTCCAGTATTCTTACCTGAAGAATCCTACAGACAGAAGAGTCTCGCGGGCTACAGTCCATAGGGTCACAAAGAGCTGGACACAACTGAAGCAACTTAGCACGCACACACTCTTTATTTGAATACTAACTTATTCCATTTACCTTATTTGTACTTTTTGAAAAGATCTTTTTAATGCCGGCCATTTTTAAAGTCTTTATTGAATTTGTTACCACATTGCTTGTTTTACATTGTTGCTTTTTTTGGCTGCAAGGCCTGTGGGGTCTTAGCTCCCAAACCAGGGATCGAACCTGCACATACCCCCTCCCTCCGCACTGGAAGGCAAAGTCCTAACCACTGGAGCACCAGGGAAGTCCTTTTTATTTATACTTTTTAACAAGCCCCAACACAAAGGCACAGCTTAGTGAATGCCCCCTTAAACCTAAAAGACAGTGGCTGATGCCTTTCTTACCTATAGCAATGGTCCTAAAGAAGCCTTTCTACATCTCTGCCCTCGAGCCCCAGAATACATGCACACAGTGGAAAGCCTGAGTTTGCATTGCAGATAACCTCTAGCAGGAAGTGAGTGGAAATGCTCTTTAGAAGGAGCAAAGCTAAAGTGTGCTCCTGAAAATGATGCCAGTTAACATTTCCTCTTAAGAAAGCCACAGTCCCCACAGCATCAAAGATAGCTCAGTGGCATCTTATATCAGGGACAGTTTTTAATTCGAAGCTTAGAGAGTCTCTTGGAAATCTCTTAAATTCTCCACACACACACAAATATGACACAGCTTCTCAGGAGGTTCAGTAGAGGCTTTCTTCTAGCATAGAACGGATAGCTATTTCTTCGGTTGTAGATCAGATGAAGTCATTGGTGTCAGTTTACTGGCTATACATATTTTCTAATGCATAACAGAATATGTCAATACTGGAATACACTCAGCACTGAGATGCTCGAACTAGGAGACTCAGGAGGATAAGACTGACTCCTAGTTCCCATCTCACATTGACAAGAAGCATGTATTCATTGAGGGGAAATGTCGAGCAGAATGATCCATATTGCTTAAATCAGTACTTCTTACTCTGTTTTTTTTTGCCAATTCTGCATGAGTAAGTTGGCAAAATTTCAACACACACAGATGCAACTCCATCCTATTCAAGGCCACTCATCTTTGCATTATGATGTCTCTGTGTTAAAGATCAAAAAGTACGAACCCTAAAGAACTTTATCACATCACCTGGACCCATTTCATAGACAAAGAATGCGACAGTATACTCAGGAAAGGACCCTAAAGAAATACACTTGCTGCTGCTAAATTGCTTCAGTCATGTCTGACTCTGTGCGACCCCATGGACTGCAGCCCACCAGGCTCCCCCATCCCTGGAATTCTCAAGGCAAGAACACTGGAGTGGGTTGCCATTTCCTTCTCCAATGCATGAAAGTGAAAGGTGAAAATGAAGTCGCTCAGTTGTGTCCGACTCTTAGAGACCCCATGGACTGCAGCCTACCAGGCTCTTCCGTCCATGGGATTTTCCAGGCAAGAACACTGGAGTGGGTTGTCATTGCCTTCTCTGAAGAAATATCCTTACAATTTAAATTTTTAAAATAATCAGTACTCTACTATGGTATAGTAGTTAACTCTTACAATAGTTTGTACATATCTTTCTTGGAAGTAGGCTTAATATAAATCCTAAAAAAAAAAAAGTAGAACTCCACATTTCCATAAGGGTTGTGATGGCTAATTTTATGTATCTACTTGACTGTGTCACAGGATATCCAGATATTTGAAAGTGAAAGTGTTAGTCATTCAATCATGTCCGACTCTTTGCAACTCCATGGGTCTCTAGCCCGCCAGGCTCCTCTGTCCATGAATTCTCCAGGCAAGAATATGGGAAAGGGTTGCCATTCCCTTCTCCAGGGGATCTTCCTGACCCAGGGATGGAACCTGGGTCTCCCGTGTTGCAGACAGATTCTTTACTGCCTGAGAGTATCCTCCCCAATCCTGATATTTGGTCAAACATTACTCTGGGTGTTTCTGTGAGGGTATTTTGGATGAGTTTAACATTTAAATTGATAGATAAAGCAGATTAAAAGTGAAGTTCGCTCAGTCGTGTCTGACTTTTTGCGACCCCATGGACTGTAGCCTATCATGATCCTCCATCCATGGGATTCTCCAGGCAAGAATACTGGAGTGGGTTGCCATTTCCTTCTCCAGGAGATCTTCTCAACCCAGGGATCGAACCCAGGTCTCCCACATTGCAGGCAGATGCTTTACCATCTGAGCCACCAGGGAAGCTCGGGTAAAGCAGATTACTCTCCCCCAATGTGGGTATGCCTCATCCAATCAACTGAAAGTGAAAGTGAAGTCGAGTCCAACTCTTTGTGACCCCATGGACTGTAGCCTACCAGGCTCCTCGGTCCATGGGATTTTCCAGTCTAGAGTAATGGAGTGGGTTGCCATTTCCTTCTCCAGGGGATCTTCCCGACCCAGGGATTGAGACCGGGTCTCCCTCAGTGTAGGCAGACGCTTTACTGTCTGAACTACCAGGGAAGCCCCTATAATCAACTGAAGGTCTGAATAAAACAAAAGACTGGCCTTTCCCTAAATAAGAGGGAATTCCTCCTGCTTGACTGGTTTCCAGCTAGTTTTTTGCTGCCTTTGGACTCAAATCAAGACATTGATTCTTCTTGGGTTGTGAGCCTGCTGGCCTTTGGACTGGAAGGACAGTATTAGCTGTAATGATTTTTAGGCCTTTAGACTAAAACTGGATTTATACCTATACCATTGGCTCCGCTGAGTCTCCAGTTTGCTGACTGCAGATCCTGGGGCTTCTCAGTCCCTCTAAATGTATGACTCCCTGCCTTCCCAAGTGTATGAGTATTCCCTGTGTGTATGTATGTATCCTACAGTTCTGCTTCTCTGGAGACCTGACTAAAACAAGTGTTAGACTCAAACCCAAAGACTAATAATTTTTGCTTTTAGCCGTCTGGCACGTAACAGCATGTCTTTTTATGAACTACGTAAAAATTTTCATGAGCTAACATATGGCACTCCATCACTCACTCTAGAACTCTGTAAGTGCTTAAAACACTTTATATTATTAAAATGTAGAATACCAAGTAAGGATATACCAAGACTAACCTGGGACAAGCTTTTAGCAATGCCAAATACAAGGCAATCTTGAATATAAAGAAATACTCCATTTTCTCAAAAAGAAGTCTAAAAATGTTCAAAAGGGAAAATGGCCAACATGTACATGTAAACTTTCAGGTATATATATATATATATATATATATATATATATATAAATACTTCAAACTACTTATACTTTTTATTCCATTAATTTAATTGGAATTTTAAAAACACATTTTATTCAAGCTCAGGCATGATTATCTTCAGCATATGGGAGCTGCCTTTTCACTCCTCTAATAGACTGTTCTAGAACATATCTTATTATTCTCCTGGTATGAGACAAGGCACTCCTTGAATCATATGTGAGCAAGTCTCTGGAAGCTGGCTCTAAAGGCACCAATACCCATTTCTATAAGCAACTTCTTCCTTTCCGTAAAAATTCATCCTCCTACAGGTACGTACTATTTTGATGTCCATGATACAGTCATCTCCTGTATTGCTTTTTAAAGTGATACTCTTTGGAGAAACGTCTATTTAGTTCTTTGGCCCATTTTTTGATTGGGTCATTTATTTTTCTGGAATTGAACTGTAGGAGTTGCTTGTATATTTTTGAGATTAGTTGTTTGTCTGTTGCTTCATTTGCTATTATTTTCTAAAGAAGACATACAGATGGCTAACAAACACATGAAAAGATGCTCAACATCACTCATTATCAGAGAAATGCAAAATCAAAACCACTATGAGGTACCATTTCACGCCAGTCAGAATGGCTGCGATCCAAAAGTCTACAAGCAATAAATGCTGGAGAGGGTGTGGAGAAAAGGGAACCCTCTTACACTGTTGGTGGGAATGCAAACTAGTACAGCCACTATGGAGAACAGTGTGGAGATTCCTTAAAAAACTGGAAATAGAACTGCCTTATGATCCAGCAATCCCACTGCTGGGCATACACACTGAGGAAACCAGAAGGGAAAGAGACACGTGTACCCCAATGTTCATCGCAGCACTGTTTATAATAGCCAGGACATGGAAGCAACCTAGATGTCCATCAGCAGATGAATGGATAAGAAAGCTGTGGTACATATACACAATGGAGTATTACTCAGCCATTAAGAAGAATACATTTGAATCAGTTCTAATGAGGTGGAAGAAACTGGAGCCTATTATACAGAGTGAAGTAAGCCAGAAAGAAAGACACCAATACAGTATACTAACGCATATATATGGAATTTAGAAAGATGGTAACAATAACCCTGTATACGAGACAGCAAAAGAGACACTGATGTATAGAACAGTCTTTTGGACTCTGTGGGAGAGGGAGAGGGTGGGGAGATTTGGGAGAATGGCACTGAAACATGTAAAATACCATGTATGAAACGAGTCGCCAGTCCAGGTTCAATGCACGATACTGGATGCTTGGGGCTGGTGCACTGGGACGACCCAGAGGGATGGTATGGGGAGGGAGGAGGGTGGAAGGTTCAGGATGGGGAACACATGTATACTTGTGGCGGATTCATTTTGATATATGGCAAAACCAATACAATATTGTAAAGTTAAATAAAATTTTTTTTAAAAAGTGATACTCAAGTCTCTTTAAAACAATATCCAATATTTTCAATTGTGAATTCACAACCCCCAGTATCATGACTAACTCTATATTCCACTTCTTTGCTCCTTTCGTACTGACCCCAGCAGATGACCTTCACAAGCACCCAAAACAAACATTTAGTGAGACCATTTCAACCCATCCTGACTTCCCAAAGAATCACTTCAAAGACCCACATAGAAAGCAACGTTGTCTCTTCTAACGGATGATAAATTGGGAAGGAAGCAAACTTCACGTTTGTACTTGAGGACATGCGAGGTATTTTAGCACACTTCAGCCTTTAAGATAAAACACCAGTTTATTTAATGACTATTTTGATAACATGCTTTATTTCATCTTTTATCTATTCATCCACAAGTTAGTAAACCTGAGCTTTCTGAAAAACATTTTTTTCTTTTCTCACTATAAACACCATCAATATAGGCTTATTTTTCCTTTAGTGTTCACTGGCCATGTATTTATCTGCTCAATTTACAAACAAGTATCTGATTTCCCCCCAAATTTGTTAAACATCTTCTCTTCAATGCCCTCAGTAACACAGCAAAGACATCTCTCTGTTTACCTATGTCTAGGGAGGTTAAGGCAGTTGCTCACAATTGCTTTTGTGCCCGGGAACTAGGGAGGCACTCATCTCATTTGTTTCCATTTCCTTGTCCCTGGAAGTTCCCGCTATAATCTTCCTCTTAGACCTTATTTTTGTAAGTTTATGACTATAACCTCTTAATGCAAATGTGATAAAAAGTTTTCCCTTTCTTTGATAGTAGAACTCAAATTCTGATGGACAACAATGTTCCCACCTTTAGGCGATGGATAATGATCGATCTAAGCCAATCATAATGATGCCATTTTCTTTTGCTATTGATTGATGTTTATAGTAGATATGTGACCTAACTAACCAATGAGAGGAAATGAACTGGAGTTCCCCTGAAAGATCTTCACTCTGGATAAAAAGCCAGAGTTGCATGAGGAGGGAGACTCTTTTTACCTGCCTCTTCTTTATTTTTTTGGAAATGGTCATGTAAAAATTTTATGTTTGGAGCTATGGCAGCCATCTTTTGACCATGAGGCAAAAAGCTAAAAGATGAAAGATTCTGAGGATGAAAGAGACTGGCTCTTTAGTGACATCACTGGGCTACCAAATCAACCCTATGACCCTCTACCTCCTGTATTCTTTTAAACACATAAACATCATAGATTACCTTACTATCACTTGAGTATTTTCTTACTTGTACCTGAAAGTATTTATAACCCACACATCACTCTAACATCAATTTCCATTTCTTATGGAGCAAAAGTAACTACATTTATTGTTTTATCCCTGTGGCATCCTGGTACTGAGTCCTGGTACTCAGTAGTGTATCTTCCACAGCCTAAAGGGATATATGTTCTCCTCTCTCCAGCCCTAAGGACCTCTTCTTATAAGACTGACAAGATGAATGAGCTAGCAAGTGAAATCAAACCAAAAGAAATAAAAACAAGCAAGAGAGGCAAAGAATCATGTAAACATCCGTGCTAGGGAATGTGAGGGTATAAACTTAAAGAGGCTTATTATTTAGGAGGAAAACGCATCACCTCTGCTTAGATGAGTGAAATTAAGTTGTAATCATGATGGTGTGTCAGAGTTATTTGATGAAAATAAACAGGACACTGTTCTCAACATTTATTTTGGCAGACGGTATGGAGGTGGGTGGGCTTCCCTGTTAGCTCAGAGGGCTTCCCAAGTGGCACTAGTGGTAAAGAACCCACCTGTTGACTCAGGAGACACAAGAGACACGGGTTCGATCCCTGGGTCGGGAAGATCCCCTGGAGTAGGAAATGGCAACCCACTCCAATATTCTTGCCAGGAGAATCCCATGGGCAGAGGAGCCTGGCGGGCTACAGTCCATGGGCTGCAAAGAGTTGGGCATGACTGAGGCGATTTAGCACACACATGGAGGTGGGCAGGGAAACACAGGGGAAATATCTCCACTTTATATTTCTCCAGCTGTTGTGATTGGACTAATAATAAAATTCGCACAAAACAGATTAACAGGAGAAAAACAAATTTTGATTTGTTTATATGGAAGTCCCATAGAAATGAGACGAAAGAAGTGGCCAAAGCAGGCAATCTTTATACTTTTTAGGAAAAGAAACAGCAAATTTGTGAGGAACTGACAGGGCAAAGAAACTCAGATTTTGCATGTTCAATCACTGAAGAATCTGAACAGAGTTTGGGCTTGGGGTAATAAATTAGAGAAGTAACAAAGATTGTTTACATAGGCTTCTCAGCCCCAAATTCCCTATCTTGGGTAATAAGGGTATCCTTCTACCTCCAGATGCAGAAAGTGCACCTTTTACATGAAATATTTATTTCCTGCTTAAGTAACTTTCTTAAGTAACTTTAATTCAAAATAATTAATGTGCCATAGAGGCACATTTTGGGGTAGCCTATCGTGGACCCCGACAACCACACTGGAAAAGGTTCAGAGGTCGTCACCTGAAATGGTGATGCCTTCAAGACAGACAAGTTTGCCTCAGAGCTGACAGAGATGGGATGCATGGTGATAGAGCTAAAGTCTTTAAAATGACATAAGGCACAGATAAAGGGAAACAAGAGCTGACTCGCTGATTCCTGGAATAGCAGAATAACAACCCTAACGCAAGACCTCAACTCAGCTCTCAGCTTCCAGTGTTCATCAGTTTAACCCCTTCTCCCTGCTACAGCCAAACATCCAAATATTTGCATGTTCCTCCTCTACCTAAAGATTTCCAACAACCCATCACTGCATTTCTGATAAAAACCCAAAACCTTCCAAGATCTGCAAGGCCTTCCAAGGTCTGCCCCTGCCTGCCTCCCTAGCTTTACCTCCCTCTATGCTGCCTTCTCTGTGATCTATGCTCCCCACTGCCATCATCCTTCAGTGCAGAGATCCCACCACACTTTCTCATGTCCCAAAACAGTACAGCATACTAAACATCCTCTTCATTCATCTGAGGTCTCCTCAAACACGGCTTCGTAAGTTATTACCATTTTAATGAAGAGGTTATCCCTATGCTCTGCTCTGAAACCAGTATGGTATGCTTCCCGTATTCTCCCTTAATAATACTCATCACTTGTGAGTAATTTGTTAATAACTTCCTTCTCTTCTAAACTGTAAGATCCATGAAGGCAAGGACCACGTCCTTTTCTCAGTTCAGTGTAGTTCAGTTTAGTCGCTCAGTCATGTCCGACTCTTTGTGACCCCATGGACCACAGCACGCCAGGCCTCCCTGTCCATCACCAACTCCCAAAGTTTACCTAAACTCAAGTCCATTGAGTCAGTGATACCATCTAACCATCCCATCCTCTGTCATCCCCTTCTCCTCCTGTTTTCAATCTTTCCCAGCATCAGGGTCTTTTCAAATGAGTCAGCTCTTCGCATCAGGTGGCCAATGTATTGGAGTTTCAGCTTCAACATTAGTCCTTCCAATGAACATCCAGGACTGATCTCCTTTAGGATGGACTGGTTGGATCTCCTTGCAGTCCAAGGGACTCTCAAGAATCTTCTCCAACAACACAGTTCAAAAGCATCAATTCTTCGGTCCTCAGCTTTCTTTATGATGCAACTCTCACATCCATACATGACTACTGGAAAAACTATTGCCTTAAGGCTATGGTTTTTCCTGTGGTCATGTATGGATGTGAGAGTTGGACTGTGAAGAAGGCTGAGTGCTGAAGAATTGATGCTTTTGAACTGTGGTGTTGGAGAAGACTCTTGAGAGTCCCTTGGACTGCAAGGAGATCCAACCAGTCCATTCTGAAGGAGATCAGCCCTGGGATTTCTTTGGAGGGAGATCAGCCCTGGGATTTCTTTGGAGGGAAAGATGCTGAAGCTGAAAATCCAGTACTTTGGCCACCTCATGCGAAGAGTTGACTCACTGGAAAAGACTCTGATGCTGGGAGGGATTGGAGCAGGAGGAGAAGGGGATGACAGAGGATGAGATGGCTGGATGGCATCACTGACTCGATGGACGTGAGTCTGAGTGAACTCCGGGAGTTGGTGATGGACACGGAGGCCTGGCGTGCTGCGATTCATGGGGTCACAAAGAGTTGGACAAGACTGAGCGACTGAACTGAACTGAACTGAGATGGACCTTTGTTGGCAAAGTAATGCCTCTGCTTTTGAATATGCTATCTAGGTTGGTCATAACTTTTCTTGCAAGGAATAAGTGTCTTTTAATTTCATGGCTGCAGTCACCATCTACAGTGATTTTGGAGCCCCCCAAAATAAAGTCAGTCACTGTTTCCACTGTTTCTCCATCCATTTGCCATGAAGTGATGGGACCAGATGCCATGATCTAATTTTCTGAATGTTGAGTTTTAAGCCAGCTTTTTCACTCTCCTCTTTCACTTTCATCAAGAGGCTCTTTAGTTCTTCTTCATTTTCTGCCATAAGGGTGGTATCATCTGCATATCTGAGGTTATTGATATTTCTCTGAGCAATCTTGATTCCAGCCTGTGCTTCATCCAGCCCAGCATTTCTCATGATGTACTCTGCATATAAGTTAAATAAGCAGGGTGACAATATACAGCCTTGATAGACTCCTTTTCCTATTCGGAACCAGTCTGTTGTTCCATGTCTAGTTCTAACTGTCCTTTTCTCAGTTTCTGGCATATGCGTGCATGCATGCTAAGTCACTTCAGTCGTGTCCGACTCTTTGTGATCCCATGGACTGTAGCCCACCAGGCTACTCTGTCCATGGAATTTACCAGCAAGAATACTCATGTCGACTAAAAAAGATGTACAACTTGAGAGTTGTGAATTAAGTTTTATTTGGGGCAAAATGAGGACTGCAGCCTGGGAGGCAGCATCTCAGATAGCTCTGAGAGACTGCTCCAAAGCAGAGTATGGAAAGGTTAATATATAAGGTTTTGGTGAAGGGGGAGTTCAACACCTTGAAGTACTCATTTACAAAAGGTTTTCTGTTAGTCATGAAGCTCTGATGTCACCATGAAGGGATTTAGTGCTTCTCTAGATATGAGGAGATGCAAGGATTAAGATCATAAACTCTGTTCCTAAAAACATCCAACTATCTATAAGACCTGTCCCACCAGATTCCCTGGAGCACAGAGTGCCTCATTCCACCCTGAAATCCCTCAGGGGTTGTTGATGGTCAACAGCTGTAGCAGCATAGGGTTCAATCTCCTTAGACGCAGATGGCAAATGTCTTTGTTTTCAGTTGTTGCCAGTGCTCTTGGTAAGCGCCAATTTGCAGTTGACACTGGAATGGGTTGCAGTTTCCTACTTCAGGGGATATTCCTGACGCAGGGATCGAAATGGCGTCTTCTGCAACTCCTGTACTACAGGCAGATTCTTTACCCTCTGAGCCATCAGGGAAGCCCTAGACAGTTGTAATTTACTATTGTACTGATATCATCTTGGGGCAGGCGGAGGGCTTTGAGCAACTGAAAGACACATATGAAAAACAGACTTTCGATACACTAATAATAACAGAAAAAAATGTATTGAGGATGGTTTTAATGATCGGGCCATACCTTTTACTCTTTCAGTTAAACAATAAGGAAAAATCAGTGTCCTTCTAACACACTCTGTGGTTCTACACAACTGAGTTTAAAGCGCACGCTAAGGAGTCAGATATCTCTCTGGTAAGAAAATAGAAAGGCAGGGTGCAACAGAGGAGGAGATAAGAAAGAACAGGGTTTTTTTTTATTTTTGTTTTTTTTTTAATAACAAAAACTGTTAAGCAATAATATTAGAAGTTCAACTGTAATGGCACAAAACAGAGAATTCACTGAGAATTTTGGGCTATTACATTCAAAGAAGAAGTTGATAATGAAGGCAGCAGCATTCAGAACCACCACATCTATGACCAGCTTTCAGACCCTGAAAAGTCTATTAGAACATTCCAGGAAACAGCTGCAGTTTTATTCCAAAGGAAGATTCTGAACTCTGATCACATCTCTTACCCACTCAGGTTGCTTTGTCGACCAGGGTGGGCTTTCTGAAGCGAGGGCTTCTGTTCTCTCTTCCATGTAGATCCATGACAATAAAACTTTTCAGACCCCGCAAGTCAATTAGGACATTCCAGGAAACTGCTGCATTTTACTCTAAAGGAAAATTCTGAACTCTGTTCACATCTCTTACCCACTCACATCACTCTGTCTACCAGTGTGGCCTTTGTGAAGCAAGAGCTTCTATTCTCTCTTCCTTCTTACTCCATGAGAGTAAAACCCAAAGTATCTTCTACCCCTAAGAGGAAGCTTTGGTGAGTGCCTTATTATAACTATTATATATGACACAAGGCCTGCCATTAATGCGAGCTGGACAAGAATAAATTACCTAAATAAGACAGAAATAGCCATTCACTTCAAGGAAGGCTCACTTTCTTGAAACTCGATGGCATTGAAACCATTTAGAGTTTGCTGTCAAGATTCCTAGTAGTGCTCATTACCTCGGCCAGCAGTCCCCCTGGACTACCGAAGGCTTATGTGAAATATATATAATCATGGGCTGCAATGCCTGAGTGCAACAGGATGATTTAAAAGCACTTCGATAGCCTTCACCCATGATATTCATCTCTTCCTGTCTATTCTTTTGTGATCCAGACAAAAACTTGGAAAGCAATCTGTATATTGATATTCCCTGAAAAGGATTTCAACAGCTCTTTAGGAAACACTTTTTAAGCAGTTTCAGTTTTACGTATAAGCCTTGAACATTCTGTATTTATTGTACTTATGGGTATAGTTCCAATTTCAGAAAAATTAAACTCAAGTAAGAGTAGCATTCAATTCCTGCTCTAACTAGAGTATCAAGTAATGGTTAAGCACATGTACTTTGGAATGAAATAGGCTTGGGTTCACCTCTGGGTTCCCCATACATTTTGCATGAATCACACAAGGTATTCAACATACTCAAGCCTGAGTTACACCATGTGATAAATTATATTATACATGCCTGACATGGAAAAACTTTTAAAATGTTTGATATTATTGGACTTAATGTTGCTACTATTGCCATTATTATTATCCTTTTCTGGTAGAAAGCACTAGCAGCCCATCAGGCACACAGCTAGAACACATTCACCAGCTCTGATATAGTTGAGTGGGTTCAAGTGAGTGAGTTCTAACTAATGGAATATGGAACAAATGATGCATACCTCTTCATGGATGAAGCCACAGAAATCTTTCAGGTTCTCTCCTTTACTCTTTCTCAACAACCCTAACGGCTACTGGTTGAAGAAGTAAGAGCTACAAGATGGAAAGAATCTGGATCCTACTCAAACCTCAGAGGAGAGCCACCCTCCAGAAACGTTTGTAATAGATTCTGAAGGAGTAAGAAATTAAGTTATTGATATTTGACGTTGTTCACTAAGGCAATTAGCTTACCTAGTCAGTTCTCAGCTTGGACACTACTAATATTTTATACTATATCAATTATTTGTTGTGGGGGCTGTCCTGTGTCTTATAGGATATCTGGCAGTATCCTTGGCCTCCACCTACTTGGTGCCAGTAGTACCGTCTCCCTTAACTGTGACAACTGAAAAAGCCTCTAAACATTGCCAAGTGTTACCTAGTGTTCACCTTGGTTGAACAGCCTGGGCTACCTTGACCAAAACATCATTATTGTTGTCATCATCATAATCAGCATTACTGATAGTCTAGTCCCTTACAACCTTCTTATAATCATGATCCCTAAGCTCCAAATAGGCCTAGCGTATTTTCTTTTATGAGGAAAATCAAATGACACCAAAACACAAAAGAAGATAAAGGTTCAGGTGGTAAACCCTAAGGACTAAAGCACAAAGTTAAAACCAAAACAAATATAATTTTTTTTTTTAAGTTCATTTGATCATTTTGGTAACCTACAACCAAATTAGTTTTTTTAAAAAAAGAAGACTAAATACACAGGCAGAGGCAGTTCAGTTTAGTTCAGTTGCTCAGTCGTGTCCGACTCTTTGCAACCCCATGAATCGCACCACGCCAGGCCTCCCTGTCCATCACCAACTCCCGGAGTTCACCCAGACTCACATCCATCGAGTCAGTGATGCTATCCAGCCATCTCATCCTCTGTCGTCCCCTTCTCCTCCTGTCCCCAATCCCTCCCAGCATCAGAGTCTTTTCCAATGAGTCAACTCTTTGCATGAGGTGGCCGAAGTACTGGAGTTTCAGCTTTAGCATCATTGCTTCCAAAGAAATCCCAGGGCTGATCTCCTTCAGAATGGACTGGTTGGATCTCCTTGCAGTCCAAGGGACTCTCAAGAGTCTTCTCCAACACCACAGTTCAAAAGCATCAATTCTTTTGCGTTCAGCCTTCTTCACAGTCCAACTCTCACATCCATACATGACCACAGGAAAAACCATAGCCTTGACTAGACAGTTCAGTATTTAACAAATATTATCAGATAGGCACTGTGCTGGTCATAAACTGGTGAATAAAACAGATACAATCCCTGATCTCATTGAGGTGAAAGCCAGATAAAAATATGGTAAATGTTTCTAACAGTTCCAGCTCAGTCATTAATTGAGCACTGTGACAGGCAGAATTCTAAAGATGTTTTGGCAAGATTCTTGCCTCTGGTGATTCAATCACTCTTTAATCTAGGTGCTGCTGTGAACGGATTTTTCAAATGTAATTAAGGTTACTAGTCAGTTGGTTTTGACACTAGGAGATTACCCTGGATTATCTGAGTTTATCCAGTGTAGTCACATGAAGCTTTAAAAGCTGAGTGGAAAGTGGAAAATTCAGTCAAAGAGAAGTAGCAGAAGTGGAAGCAGAAGCAATACAGCACATAGTGGGCTTCCCTGGTGGCTCAGACAGTAAACAATCTGCCTGCAATGTGGGAGATCTGGGTTCGATCCCTGGGTTGGGAAGATCCCCTGCAGAAGAGCATGGCAAACCACTCCAGTATAGAGAATCCCTACAGACAGAGGAGCCAGGTGGGCTGCAATCCAAGGGGTCGCAAAGAGTTGAACATGACTGAATGACTAAGCACACACACACACAAGTTAGAGAGATTCCAAGTATGAGAAAGATTAGATGTGCTATTAATGGTTCTGAGATGTAAAGGCCAAGGGAGAAGCCTGTAGGAGCTAAGGGTGGTCCCCAGTAACAGCCAAGAAGGATATCAGTCCTACAACCACAAGAAATGAATTCTGTCAACACGTCAAATGAGCTTGAAAGTAGATTTTTCCCTAGAGTCTCCAGAAAGGAATGTGGTCCAGCTGACACCTTGATTTTAGCCCAATGTACCTATGTTGGGCTTCTGACCTACAGAAACTGAGGGATAACAACTGCATGCTGTTTAAGCCACTAAATTCATGCAATTTGCATGAATAAACCACTGTACCTTAAATATCTTAGAAGAGAGTGGGTCAAAGAAAACAGATACTAAAGGTATGCCCACACTTCCCTGGCAATCCAGTGGTTAAGAATTCACCTGCCAATGCAGGGGACACAGGTTCAATCCCTGGTCCAGGAAGATCCCACATGCCCAGGGGCAACTAAGCCCTTGTACCACAGCTACTGAGCACTGCTCTAGAGTGAGTGAGTTGCAACAACTGAGTCTGTGCACCTAGAGAGTGTGTTCCACAAAAAAAGCCACTGCAATGAAGACTCAGTGCAGACAAAAAAAAGGGTGGGGGCTCTCCTTCATCAGTCTCAGGGCTTCCTTAGTGGCTCAGCTGGTAAAGAATCCGACTACAATGCAGGAGACCTGGGTTCGATCCCTGGGTTAGGAAGATGCCCTGGAGAAGGGAAAGGCTACCCACTCCAGTATTTTGCCCTGGAGAGTTCCATGGATTGTACGGTCCATGGGGTTGCAAAGAGGTGGACGCAACTGAGTGACTTTCACTTTCACTTGACAGGTGTACACCTTTGGAATGAATGGATTCACTCATATTTTTATCCATTTGTTTAATAATATATACTGAGTACCTCTTCTTTGATGGTCCCTGGAAAAGGTGCTGAAGATACAATAGTGAAAATTATACTGTGTTTTACTTCTAATTGCTCATAATGGAAGTGGAGGATGGAAACATGTGGATCCAACAATGTCAAGAAGGTGAAGTGAAGTGAAGTGAAGTCGCTCAGTTGTGTCCGACTCTTTGCGACCCTGTGGACTGTAGCCCACCAGGCTCCGCTATCAATGGGATTTTCCAGACAAGAGTACTGCAGTGGTTTGCCATTTCCTTCTCCAGGGGATCTTCCCAACACAGGGACTGAACCCGAGTCTCCCGCATTGTAGGCAGACACTTTACTATCTGAGCTACCAGAGAAGTCAAGAAGGTACGGGGGCCATAACATATGTAGGAGCCACAGGAGATGCAAGTTTGATCCCTGGGTCAGGAAGATCCCCTGGAGAAGGGCATGGCAACCCACTCCAGTATTTGCCTGGAGAATTCCATGGACAGAGGAACCTGGAAGGCTACAGTCCATATGGTCACAGAGTCAGACATAAATAAAGCAACTTAGCACACACAGCATAACCTTTATATAAATCTGAAAAAAAGTATAAAAAGAAATACAAAGGAGCACAGAATAAAATCACAGCTAACATCTTTTGAGTACTTGTCTCATTCATCTTTCCAACAAGACTATGAGTTAGAATCCTGACCATTCCCATTTTGCAAATGAGGAAGCTGAGGCACAAGCAGGTGAAGAACCAAACCCAAATCACAGTAAGTGGTGACGCTGGGATTTTACCACAGGCAGTCTAACTCCAGAGCCTATGCTTTCATACACTTCACTGGGCTCTCTTTCAATTCAGAAGACTGGGTGTGCTCTCAAGAAGGGCTGAGATTTGGAATGGGTATCTTTATCAAGGAGAGAAGAAGGGGTCAGCAGAAACAAGAAAACACAGCATCACAAAAACCAGAGATTTAGGAAGAACATGCATGGTGTGGCATATTCAGGGAACAAAGGCGGAACTTGTATCAGGATGGAGAGCTGATAGCAGATGAAGCTAAAGTGTAAGTCGTCCTGACTTCACAGTCTTGGACCAGTTATTCAATTTCATCCTGTGGCAATCAAAAGAACCTATTCAAGAGCATGATAAGGCAAATAATTTCCATTAACTTACATATGATTTCTAACATTGTTATTAGTGGATATTAGGAGATAACATCAAACACCCAATATATAGCCCTGAAGCATAAACAATATTTTTTAATACAACTTGGAAAAAACCTGTGAAAATATAGTAAAACCTTAAATGATTCTATTGAGTCCAAGGGAACTAGGACAAAGTACAGATGCAAGTAAGAATCCAGCTCTATCTGCCATCCAGAAAGCTCTTCACATCTAAATCCACGCAGATGCTGCTTGGCTTCTGAATCACCCGAGTTCACAACCAAATAGGTGGTAAATCTACATATTGGCATTGAGAAGGATTTCTCAATAGCAACAGACCAACTGTTCAAATTAGTACCACCCAAAATAAATACATAAATATGGCATATAGAAGCAAACACATTTGTTGATCAAAACCCTCCAAATTTTTCTATTTTTTCGCCTGATGGAGAGGGAGTCATCATGTGCACTTGGCATTCTACCTTGTGCTGTTTAATATGGTAGCCACTAATCATAGGAGACTATTTAAATTTTTAAAAATACAATTAAATAAAACGCCATCCTCAGTCTCATTACCTGCATTTCAAGTGCTTAGTAGCTATAGGAGGCTAGGGGTCACCATACTGGTCAGCATACATATAAAACATTTACACCATTGTAGAAACTTCCATAGGAAAAAAAATAAGGTACTTCTTACAGATAAATGCAGTGATTTACTAGGCACCCCAATATGAATTATTTTATTTTAAAATATTTATTTATTTGGCTGCACCTGGTCTTAGTTGTGGCACACTAGATCTTCGATCTTCATTGCAGCAGGTGGCAACTTTAGTTGCGGTATGGAGGATCCAGTTCCCTGATGAAGTATTGAACCTGGGCCCCCTGCATTGGGAACATGGAGTCTTAGCCACTGGACCACCAGGGAAGCCCCTGCCTTTGTTTGTTTTAAATTTTATATAATTAAATTCACCTCTTGTGAGGTTTTATGAGGTTCTGAGTTTTTGTTTTAATCATTCATACGACTCACTGGAAACGACCCTGATGCTGGGAAAGATTGAGGGAGCTGGGAAAGATTGAAAGAGAAGAGGGCAACAGAGGATGAGATGGATGGATGGCATCACCGACTCAATGGATGTGAGTTTGAGCAAATTCTAAATGAGAGTGAAGGACAGGGAAGCCTGGTGTGCTGCAGTCCCTGGGGTTGCAAAGAGTCAGATATGATTTAGTGACTGAACAGCAACAACAAGGTATTTTATTCCTCTGAGGATGGAGAGATTCTCTAATATGAGACTCTCTATGGAGACGATACCAAGCATTTATTAGGCACCACTGTTTCAAGCTCTGTCCTAGACATGTTGTTCATCTCTATTATATCGCTTAAGTCTCCCTGGGAGATAGGCATCACTGTTGCCATTTTACAGGTGAGACGGTTGAGGCTAAGAGAGGCCATCATGTTTTTTCACTCACAAAACCTAAGAAATACTTAATTCTTCCCAACTAGTTCCACTACTCCTAGGAGAAATAGAGTACATAGACCGAGCAGTTAATTTTCCATAGATGAGGTTTACTTGGAGGGAAATCAGAGTTCTCTTTCATGCAGTTGTAGATATTTTTATTTTTCAAAATCATCTTTTTTTGGCAGTGGCTAAGAAGTGACTCAGGGAAGTGAAAGGGAAGGAAGAGAGAGGAAGTCTGTGCAGCTGGAAAGACTGAGTCAGACATGCATGCCATCAGTCCTCAAAGGCTCATATTTCTGCCACAAATACACCCAGACTTACTTTTTTCATAACTTCTCCTCTCTAGTCTCTGGAAGGAATGTGCCTGATATTTATTTTTAATCTGATTCTCCCTCACCAAAATGTGGAAGGGGTGACATCTAGCCTAAAAGATGTCCCCCAGTGGTTTTTGCCTCCGGCTAGTCTTTGATATGGACTAGGGCTGACCTGGGTAACTAATAGGATATTGCAGAAATGATGATGTGTTACTTCTGAGGATAAGTGATAAGAGGTATTAAAGCATTAACCTTGTTCCACCTCTGGAAGAAGCTGGTCACCACAGTATGAAGATATTCAAGCAGCCTGTGGAGAGGCCCCCAAGGAAAGGAGCTGAGGGCTCCTGCCATCCACCACCAACATGCCAGACATATGAGTAAGACACTTTGGAAGTGGATTATCCAGACCCAGTCAAGCCTTCAGATGACTGTGGAACCAGCTAACATATGAAACCTAGAAACGAAACAACTCAGCCAAGCCTGTCCCAGTATGTGAACCGAGAACTTCCAGATGTTCAAGTTGGATTTAGAAAGGCAAAGTAAACAGATATCAAATTCCCAACATCCATTGGATCATAGAAAAAGCAACAGAGTTCCAGAAAAACAACTACTTCTGCTTTATTGACTAGGCCAAAGCCTTTGACTGTATGGATTAAAGTAAATGGTGGAAAATTCTTCAAGAGATGGCAGTACCAGACCACCTTACCTGCCTCCTGAGAAATCTGTATGCAGGTCAAGAAGCAATGGTTAGAACCAAACATAGAACAACAGACTGGTTCCAAATCAGGAAAGGATTATGTCAAGGCTGTATACTGTCACCCTACTTATTTAAATTATATGCAGAGTACATCATGAGAAATGCAGGGCTGGATGAAGCACAAGCTGGAATCAAGATTGCCGGGAGAAATATCAATAACTTCAGATACACAGATGACACCACCTTTATGGCAGAAAGTGAAGAAGAACTAAACAGCCTCTTGATGAAAGTGAAAGGGGAGAGTGAAAAAGTTGGCTTAAAGCTCGACATTCAGAAAACTAAGATCATGGCCTCTGGTCCCATCACTGAATGTCAAATAGACGGGGAAACAATGGAAACAGTAAGAGACTTTATTTTGGGGGGCTCCAAAATCATTGCAGATGGTGATTGCAGCCATGAAATTAAAAGATACTTGGTCCTTGGAAAAAGCTATGACCAACCTAGATAGCATATTAAAAAGCAGAGACATTACTTGGCCAACAAAGGTATGTCTAATCAAAGCTATGGTTTTTCCAGCAGTCATGTATGGATATGAGAGTTGGACTATAAAGAAAGCAGAGCACTGAAGAACTGATGCTTTTGAACTGTGGTGTTGGAGAAGACTCTGAGAGTCCCTTGGACTGCCAGGAGATAAAAACGGGCAATCCTCAAGGAAATTAGTCCTGAATATTTATTGGAAGGACTGATGCTTAAGCTGAAGCTCCAATACTTTGGCCACCTGATGCAAAAGACTGACTTATCGGAAAATCCCTGATGCTGGGAAAGATTGAAGGCAGGAGGAGAAGGGGACGACAGAGGATGAGATGGTTGGATGGCATCGCCGACTCAATGGAAATGAGTTTGAGCAAGCTCTGGAAGTTGGTGATAGACAGGGAGGCCTGACGTGCTGCAGTCCATGGGGTCGCAAAGGTCGGACATGATTGATCAAGGCCTGACCCAAATTCCGACCCACGGAAATAGAATGGAATACTAAATATTTATTGCAGTTTTAAACGATTCCATTTCAGCTTAATTTGATGGTCAGCAATAGATCACTAACACAGAGGTTTTCTCAAGTATTGTCTAGTACCAACCCTGCAGATGGAACATCTTCCATGCTGCTTTCTATCCACCTCATTCTTTCTCCACGATTATGTCTCATCTTAACACCTAGGCTGGAGGCAAGCACCAAGTCTTATACATTATTATGCTCTCTCTTCTCATGCTTGTTGGTTTAATTGGGTTCCAGTGATTTTCCTCCTTCCCCTTTGACTATTGACAGCTTTTTCCTCAATTCTAAGGTCCTTTCTCTTCAGATTTCCTCCCTTTGTTTCCTTTCTTCTTAGCTGAACAAAAACCAGAAATATCAAAAGTGTTCTATCACAAAGTGTTCATGGCCCTCAGCAACAAGAGCCCAGAGTAGTCTTTTCAATGACTAGAGAAAGATTATAAAGACTGTCAATTAATTTGACATGAGGGACTTCCCTGGTGGTCCAGTGGTTAAGACTTCACCTTTCAGTGCAGGGGATTCAAGTTGAATCCCTGCTCAGGGAGCTAATACCTCACATGCCTCCTGGCCAAAAAACCAAAACATAAACAGATGCAATACTGTAACAAATTCAAGAAAGATTTTTAAAATGGTCCACAGCAAAAAAAAAAAAAAAATTGTAAGAAAAAAAAAAAACTTGACATGAATGCCTCCTCCCATTAGGAAACTGCTATGCATGGTGAAATTAATAAAGTTAGCAAATTTGCTTCTCATCCATTTCCTGTCATTTGAACACTTGCTTCACCCATAAACTATATTCATTCCACTCCTACTGGACATGCAAAGCACTATGGTTGATACAAAAACTATATATCGTCTATTTTCAAGGAACTTATAATCATGCATAGGAGATATGTCATAAAGATACAAATATTTATTCATCTTCACTAGTATACTTACATATCAAAGAGAGTGAAAGCTAAGGGTCAAATGAATGGTAGACTAAAGCATTAACAGATCTTCAAAGGAAAAGGTTATTGCTGTGAGCTGAATTTATGGAGGAACAAAGCCTTAAGAAAGTTGAACTGTGTTAGATATTATTTTAGATTCTACCAATTTCATCCAGTTCTCCTCAGCCCTGAGCATAGAGATCCCTGCACATCTCAGGCACTTGTGGCTGGCAGGGCCATGTCTCAATGGGGTTTGAGAAAAAAGTAACATAATTCATTACAGGGTTAAGCCAGAGAAAATCCCATGTTTATTTTACTTATTTATCTTTTAAAATCTTGGCCATGTGGCATGATCTCAGTTCCCTGACCACGGGTTGAGCCCAGGCCACAGCAGTGAAAAGTGCCGAATCCTAACCACCAGGCCATCAGGGAACTCTCTGAAGTCCATGTTTAATTCTCTAGTTTTTCTTCCCTAAGAAGGTCACATGATGGTGTGGCTTTATCAGTTTGGGTCCCTGAATGACTACAAATAGCAGAGACCCCTGACAACTTGTGTTGAACATGTACCTTGAATAAGAGATAAGCCTTCCTTCATATTACGCCACTGGGATTTTGGAGATGAATTTGTTATTGCAGAATAAGATAGCCTGTCTTCACTAAAACAAACAAACAAAAAATTCCAAACCATGGAGAAATGAAAAAAATGGTACAGGTAACTTATAAGTTTTGTGTTACATTACCTTTCTCAAGGACAAATCTGTGTGCATATCAAGACACAGCTTAATATGATATATCTTAATAGAATCAAAGGTTTTTAAATAAAAACATAAAGAAGGTTTGAAAAGCAGCAGGAGAATGAGCTACTGCCCTTGGGTGATCATTACAGATCTCAGAGTAAAAGGATTATTGATGCCTTGGCCAAGAAGCATTGCTCTTTCTTTGCTTTCTTTTCCTTTGAGATTACGAGCCATATATTTCCATTTGGAAAACAGTATTTCATAACCTCTAAACCCAACATGAGTCTTGTGAAACCCCAGTCTACAGTTGAATGGCCAAAAATAAAGACTTGGAATTCCTTCAAAGCTAAGCCATTTTACACAGCAGTGCTTTCTTTTTCTACCAAGAAAGTGTTCCGGCATGATGGATTCTCCACTCTCGCTGTATATTACACTCACTGCTCTACGCCTGTCACTCCCTATTCTCTTCCTAGTTGCTTGTGCCTTATTAAATTCAACACTTCAAAACAACCAATAAGAGAGCCTTGAGAAGCCCTTTCTCTTACAACCAGTGTTCCCTTTTTCCTAGAAATAAATGACATTTCCCAATCAATCCAAGGGTGGGGTTCAATGACAATTTATTTTCTTTGTAATGTTTCTCAGTGAGTAGTAAATGGTCTTTGACGAGGATATGGTGATAAATTTTAGCTAAACGTTTTCAAACAGACATTATCTCCCATGCTACCTCCTCAAATCAAACCTCTTTGAATTTGATTTGCAAATAGAATTTGAATCTAAAGGCACAATCAAATAGTCACTGGTGACTATTATTCTCAAAGCAAAGCCCCAGAGCCAGTCATTTAGCATATGCAATATAACATCCGGAGAAGGCAATGACAACCCACTCCAGTACTGGAGTAGAAATCCGAAGGCCCATCTCAGCCCCCAGTATCTTTGAGTATTTGTATGTTTGGGAGCAGGCAGGGCTGCAAGGGGGAGACGAGGCGCCTTCTGAGAAACTTATTTTAATTTTAGATTGTTTCAGTCTTTGGCCTTTAAACATTGTACTAAAGTCCAGTTTTTGTCATTTTGAAGAGATTTCCCTAGTTAACCAGTTCCCAAGGAACTAACCTCAGAGTGGTCCCTTATCTAAGGAATGCATCAGACAACTCAACAGAAGGATCTGCAAAGTTCTATCAGAGATTCAAAAATACCCTTAAAACACCAAATTTGAAGATGATATGTATGTCACCTAAACCCCCTGTATAACATCAACTCTTCTGATTGTTGAGGACTATTATTCTTGTGCCGCTAGTTGGCATTGGGAATGTATTGCTAAGTCTCTTTGTTCCAAGTAACAGAAACTAGGACAAAATGGAAGGAGAAGTTATTAGAAGGACACAAAAAGGGTCCCAGGGACTCAGAGGCAGAGACACAGCCACTTCCGTAATGCCAGAGAACGGAACCTAGGAAATACAGTCCTCTTGTTTCTCCACTCCTCAGTCCTCAGAGAGAGATAAAGCCATCCACAGATCTCAGGTTTACCTGTCACAATTCCAGCCACGCAGAAAATCACTGCCTATCTATGAATCTCAAATTCCAGGAAGGGAGTCCTTGGTGGGGCAAGCTTGGATTAAGTATCCAACTTTAATGGAAAGAATTTTTGCCAGGGAACCATATGGTGAGCAAATATGGTTGCCGAGGCTCAAATGACCACTCTTCCAGACAGGAAAGAGAGTTCTCTGAAAAGAAGAGACAGTTTAAAGATACAGGAGTCAGTGTTGAAGCAAAGGCTGCCATTATGACTTCCAATGCTCACATCTTACATCAATAAAGAGGAACTGTCTTTTCTTGGTATCTTGTCTGAAGGTCCCAAAGGGCCCCCAGTACCTTACTCTCCTATTCAGCATGGGCTCTGACAAGATGAAATGAAGCAACCAAAGTTGTATGTTTCTTTGTATGTTTCTTATAGGGGTTCCCAGGTGGCACTAGTGGTAAAGAATCTGCCTGCCAATGCAGGAAACCCAAGAGACACGGGTTCAATCCCTGGGTCAGGAAGATCCCCTGGAGAGGAAACGGCAACCCACTCCACCACTGTTGCATGGAAAATTCCATGGACAGAGGAGCCTGGCAGGCTACATGGGGCTCCAGAGAGTCGGACATGACTGAGCAACGACGCATTTTACTAGATTTATAGTAAATAAAATGGGCACTTGGAGTTAATTCTCTGTTGACTTATCTCAGTCCCTATGTTCCTCTTTGATCTGATATTTAAATTCTACTGGCTCCTCAACTCTGTCACCTGCTGTTTTCAATATATGTGAGCAACAGTAAAGTACACACCCACAAGAACTTAGAAAATTAGTAATCCATTACATTACATATGTAATGGATCAATACAGAGATATTTCATCATCTGGAAGAAAACAGGTAAGCAGAACTTGACTTTCAACTGGTAGAAGATATTAACCTATTTAAAGCAGAGGGCAGTGGAGGGGAATGGTCAGCCATGGAAACAGCCAAGGAAAAGCTACAAAGACAAATGTTGGCAGGGGACATTTAAGTACTGGCTAGGGAAAAGAAGTCTTCAGTTAATGGCCATTTGGTATTCTTACATCAGGAGAAGGACAACCCTAATGTGGAGTATAAAAGAGGCTGTAGGCAGCTAAGGTGATGGATTTTCAGGTCTTCTAGCAAGACCACTGAAGGATAAAAGAACATGTTACTTCAAAATGTGCCATTTTGGTTTATTGATTATTTTGAGCTATAGGCACTTGAAAAATAGCAAATGCAGGGAGAGACTTCCTCCAAACTCCCCTTATCTGCCTAAAAGCAAATCCTCCTAAAGAAGGATATTCCCTCTCTGGCAGTTTCTTCAACCAGGGAAGACTGACTCGCCACAGTTAAGGAGACAAAAAGTCAACACCACAGCCAATCTTAGTCACAAATCATCATACCTCCTAGCTACTCTACTAAGTGCCCACTCATCTTTGCTAAAAATCATTTACTCTCCCCTAAGAGGTCTACATCTCAACCCCACTCTCCACTCTTTCCCTATCAAGAAAGGGAAATAAAGTCTGAATCTCAAGCTATCTTGGGAGTCACTCATCTTCCCCTGGGTATCTCCCATGGAAAGATAAGGTCTACATGTTAATAAACTTCTGTTTGCTTTTCTCTTGTGTCAGTTTGTCTTGGTTACAAGGATCTCGGCTAAGAACTCAGTAAGGTAGAAGGAAAATTATGTTTCACTCCTCCACCAACCTCCTTGTGAGACCCTGGTATCACGCTATCTAAAGAGTGACAGTCATGTTATATGAAAACATAGTCATGCCATTCAACTTCTTTTGCTCTCTTCTCATGCAAAACAGGCCATTTTCTGATGCTCTGGCTCCCCGCTTTACCATAGTAAATGAGTGCCCCCCAAGAGAACTGCCAGAGGTAGACTCAGCCTGTTCTCATGGTGATGCCCTGAACACTGTCAACATGGTATTGGAGTATTATTAATTCATACGTGTATCAACTTACTTTTATATACAGTTGTCCTTGGGTATCCTTGGGAGATTGGCTCCAGAATCCCCCACAGACACCAAAATCCACAAATGCTGAAGTCCTTTATACAAAATAGTGTAGTATTTGTATATAACCTGTGTGTGTGTGCTTAGTCGCTCAATTGTGTCTGACTCTTTGCTACTGACCCCATGTAGTGTAGCTCACCAGGCTCCTCTGTCCATAAATCTGGATTCTCAAGGCAAGAATATTGGAGTGGGTAGCCATCCCCTTCTCCAGAAGATCACCCCAACTCAGAGATTGAACCCGGGTCTCCTGCATCATCTGCATTGGCATCAAATTCTTTACCATTGAGACACCAGGGAAGCCCACATAACCTATGTGCATCCTCTTGTATACTTTAAATCACCTCTAGATTACTAATAATACCTTGTTGTTGTTTTAGTTGTTGCATCTGACTCTTTTGCAACCCCATGGACTGTGTACTTCAGGCTTCTCTGTCCATAGGATTTCCCAAGCAAGAGCACTGGAGTGGGTTGCCATTTCCTTCTCCAGGGGATCTTCCCAACCCAGGGATTGAACTCGTGTCTGCTGTGTCTCCTGCAGTGGTAGGTGGATTCTTTACCATTGAGCCACCAGGGGAATTATACTTATAATACTTAATACGATGTAAATGCTGCGTAAATAGTTGTAAACACAATGTAAATGTTGCCAATCCAATAAATTCAAGTTTTGCTTTCTGGAATTTTTTTCAAGTATTTTTGATCCAAAATTTCTTGAATCTGAAATGTGGAATCTATGGATAGGAAGTACCAACTGTAATTATCTAAAAAGATGACACAAGAGTAATGCTAATAATATGGTTTTTTAAAGCAATAAACTCCCTTGTAAACCTGTTTACATTTTCCATTTGTGATTCTTGTCTACTTGCTCTTATTCACATACCTGCCTATTCTTGCATATCTGCAAGAATGCAAATCTTGCATTCCTGCCATTTTGTATTTTCTTTTTTCACACTGTATCAGAACTACTTTAATAAATTACATCACAACCATTTTGCATATTTTATCACTGGCTTCACAATGAAATTATAGATAGCATTATAATGCCACTGTAATAAATATTCTTTTTGACTTCTGTCACATCACTACCTGAGGAAACTCCCCTAGAATTCTTATCTCAGAGGATCATCTCTTTTGATCAGACTCTATGCTGTCAAACTATCCAGCAAAAGGAATTCACCTACCCATAATGTCATTAGTAGTCTAAACGCTGTTTCATCACAATGTTCTCAGCACTAAACCTTACTATTTTTTGAAATACTGAATATTTTAGATCACAATATTTTCAAAATTTCATCCTGTTTTGAAACAGCTCTATATAAACTAGGAAGGTGTCCAGGAATGGTTATACATTTAATGTGTAATTCAGGACTCTAAATATCCTACTGTGTCTTTTAAAAGGATTATGCTAAAGCAAATACAAAGGAGTTGAAATGATTAGGAAAAAAATCTCTTTTGCAATATAAGCAGGCAAACACAATTTACAAAATCATGTTGCAAGGACTGCATGTTTTATCTACTATGTGCCCCTAAGGGTCACGCACTCGTGAAAGGGGCTTTAATTTGACATAACTGTCTGCTTTGCTTCATTTGTTGTATGAATTCCCTGCTATAAGGAAATGCTTTCAGCTGTTTCTCTATCTCATAAGCACCTGTTGCAAAAAATATCTGTATACCCCATAAGCAACTCAACAGATATTAAAAACTTATAGCAGGAAGGCAAGAAGCTAATTTTTAAACTAGAATTGTCCAGCTCTGGGGTCTATCAAACTGTAACTCAGTGTAATATCACTTGACTTTGACTGCAATAGATACTTTCTAGGCGACAACTTGGGGAAAGGGCAATCAAATATTTCACATTAGTGTGCATATCTTTCTTTGCCCTTCTCTCTTCTTCCCTTCTTTCCTTTTGTCTTTAATTCTTCTATGAAGAAAAATTCTCAAGAATCAAAGACATGTCCCTGTTTGCATTTTTATAAGCTGGTCAGTTTTGCTTCCAGGTTTCTGAGGTTTTTGAACACCAAAAATACATCTCAAAAACAATCCCATGTTATACTCAAAAATCATTTTCCACAGTCATTAGCCCATAGCACCAATTTTCCTTTTGAAAACACACCAAAAAAATAATCATTTTTTGGAGACAAATTCTCATTTAGAATGATTCAAAGAGAATGCAAATGTGATGATCACCCTGAGAGCCCAAGTAATAGATACCAGGAGATAATAATAAAATTTATGGTGGCCTTAAAATTGTTTAACTCCTTTCAAGAAACTCTGAATTATAGGGTAGCATATATAACCAAGGACTGACAACAATTCACAAAAGTCCAGAAGAGTTGCTCCTTCGAGTGTGTAGGCAAAGATGTTTAAATTGTTCCCCTTTGAAAAATAAAGATTATTTATTATTTACCTTCCTGGGCATCAGACACTCCCGCAACATGTCTATAACTCTTACTTTCTCAGGTTTGAGCTTCAAGGTCTCCAAATGCATGAGAAAGTAGTAGAATAGTGAGCCAACAAACTTGGGGGGGGTTGTTTGTGTTTGTTTGTTGTTTGGTCTGATTGTGGAGGGAAAGAAGAAAGGAGAGAGAGAGAGAGAGAAAAAAAAAGGGCAGAGAGAGATGGAGACCCCAACACCTTCACAAAGAAATCCACAGAACAGAACTGAAGTAAGTGAATCAGAACACACAAGAATACAATTATTTTTTCCCCTCTAGATGATTATTCTAGTAGGAAGAAAGATTTGAAACCACTGAATGTTTTTTTTTTTTTTTTTTTTCTGATAACCACCTATGGCTTTCTCCAAAGAGACACATGTAAAATCTGGCAGGTTGTTTTCAGTTCCGTCAGGAAAATATTTAGTAACAGCCTTGTAAAAGCAAGTACTCACAGAAGCCCCAGGGAGCCGTGGATTTGCTTTGTAGTCTTGTGTCTTTCAACAAGTTCCTTTGTTGCTTTGTGTGTTCTTTCACAAAGGCCCTACCTTCTTCCACAGATGGATTTACCACTCTCTCTGCATGAATGTCGTCTTGAAGTATACAAACACTCTAAGCGGGCTCTGTCTGATGGTCTTGGCACCTGCAGGTCCCTAAAAGCGACCCACAGGATGGGAAAGGTGAAATTCATATTGACTGACCCCATAAAGATGTGGTGAAGCTTGATAGGCTAGTAGCTTTAAAATATTTTCAAGGTAAAAGCACTACATAAAAAGCTCTGTATTCTCAGCATAATTTGCTAGCAGAAAGAAATGTTACCTGGGTAATGAATACTTCCCATTTCATAAAGCGTTTGTCACCAGCAAATCCCTTTTTGAAATTTAGATAAATTTCTAAGATGCATAAGAAACAAAGCTAAGCAGTAGAGCTTGCTGCTATGAAATTTCTAATCTGGCAGGTACCATTTGTCACCCCAAACAAGTGTCTACAATCAAAATCTAATATCACAATTTCTTTATATGATATATGTGTTAAACATTATACCCACTTATCAGTTATACCAGGTCAAAAACTGACAAGTTTTTGTTTTAAGATAGGACGTTATTGAACAATACAATTTTTTATTGAGCACATCTCCACTTACTATATCTGTAACTTTGAGAACATTCCTGAATTCTTCTGAGTCATTTCCTCATCTATATAAGCAAGGCTAATGATAGTACCTACCTTGTAGGATTGTTGTGAGACTTTAAAAAGAATTCAGTAAAACAGAATTTATTAACTCTAAATTAGTTATCTGTGCCTAGAAGCAGCCGAAACATCATCTTGCAATAATGCCAGCACTCCTTTAAGCAAACACTTCTGAAAAGGCTCTGCATCTTTGGTCTAAAGATTTCCTTAGTCTAAAGATTCTCTTGGATTGGTGACCGAATCCTCTATTAGTTTCAAGGGTTCTGTGAATCCTCTCAGATGGAATGTGAAATGGTATGACTGTGAGGTTATATACATTTTTCTAGGAAACTTCGTATCTTTCATCGTATTGAGAGATTAAGAATCACTGCCATGCTTTCTTTTCCAGTAAGCAGCCTTAGGTGACCTCTAAAAATGTGTGCTATTCACTTGACCCAGACAACCCCACAAAATCATGCAAATCAAGAGGTTAAAATCTTCACTTTAGGAACACTCGTGAAACTGTCCAGGCCATTAAGGGTATGCCTATCTGAAAAACCACCAAGTATCCGGGGGATGTCACTTTAAAGAAGCAATGGGTGCTACTGCATCATTACAATGGTGGAGTTGGTAGGTGTGCATAGGCCCAGCAGTAGGGCTGGATGCTGGGTCGGTGGCCCAAAAAGAATGATAAATTTTTACTGCACATACTCAAAAATGTAGAGAGTAACACTGAACTTAAGGGCTTAGAGGTAGATTCTCTTGTCATTGAGCACATCCAGGTGAACAAAGTCCCCAAGATGGGGCACAGGACTAAAAGATCTCATGGTTGGCTCAACCCATACACGAGCTCTCCTAGCCACATTGAGATGATCCTTAATGAAAAAGAACAAAGTGTTCCTAAACCAGAAGAGGAGGTTGCACAGAAGAAAAAGATATCCCAGAAGAAAATGAAGAAACAAAAACTTATGTCCCCAAAATTAAAGTCAGAAAAAAAAAATGTAAACAAAAGTGGGAAAAAACAGAAAAAACAATCATTGCCATAAGTCAACTACGTTAATTTTTCTGCCTTCTACTTCAAAGGAGAACCAAAGTCCCCTTTAGGGTAGAATAACCAGGCCAAAGACGGAGTAAGAAGCCCACACTCCAGTTGTTGCTGAGGCTGTACCCTAGACCAGCTTCTTCAAGCTTCCTCTTCCAATAGTTGTGGTCCTAGACCTGGCTCTCTTCTACAGTCTCCACTCATCCTCATCTCAGGTCTAACCATGACACATGGCAGGAGACATTTAAGACTACCTAGGCGAATGCTCTGAGCATTGTTGCTCTGGGCATTGTTGCTTTACCTCACCTCTGCAGCCTTGTGTAGTCATGGAAAGATCATGACCTTTGAAATAAGAAGACTTGTGTTCAATTGTCTCCCACCATTTACTGGATGTATAAGCTTAGAAAGTTTACTTAGTCATTTTCCCACCTTCTATAAAATAAATGCAATAAGATTTCTTAAAGAAAAAAAAAGATTTACTTTTTGAATCTATCGGAAGAGAAATGTGATAATGCAGACAATATAGAAAAATGTGAACATATGCCAGGCAACAGTGGATGCTCAATAATATTCTCTTCTCATTTCTGGGTTTCAATTCAACTCCTTTGGTTACCTGCCAAGGAATCAGATCCCTCTAGGACTGAGCTCTAGCCCACACTGGCTTCTTTTTCCTTACTCCCAAATAAACACACCCAAGCCCGGTCAGAGTCCAGTTCAGTTACTCAGTTGTGCCCAGCTCTTTGCGACCCCATGGACTGCAGCATGCCAGGCTTCCCTGTCCATCACCAACTACTGGAGCTTGCTCAAACTCATGTCCATCAAGTTGGTGATGCCATCCAACCATCTCATTCTCTGTCGTTCCCTTCTCCTACATTCAATCTTTCCCAATATCAGGGTCTTTTCAAATGAGTGGGTTCTCCACATCAGGTGGCCAAAGTTTTGGAGTTTCAGATTCAGGATCAGTCCTTCCAATGAATATTAGGGACTGATTTCCTTTAGGATAGACGGGTTGGATCTCCTTGCAGTCCAAGGGACTCTCAAGTGTCTTCTCCAACATCCAAGGGCAAAGGAGAAGCCCCAGCAAGACAGTCCACTGTTCCTATGCCACATTGCTCTTTACAGCATCGGACTTTACTTATCACCCATCACATCCACAACTGGGAGTTGTTTTTGCTTTGGCTCCATCTCTTCATTCTTTCTGGAGTTATTTCTCCACTGATCTCCAATAGCAAATTGGGCACCTACCAACCTGGGGAGTTCATCTTTCAGGGCCCTATCTTTTTGCCTTTTCATACGGTTCATGAGGTTCTCAAGGCAAGAATACTGAAGTGGTTTGCCATTCCCTTCTTCAGAGGACCACATTTTGTCAGAGCTTAACTTCCTACTTCCTACTTCCATGACCCATCCATCTTGGGTGGCCCTACACGGCATGGCTCATAGTTTCATTGAGTTATATCAGGCTGTGGTCCATGAGATCAAATTGGTTAGTTTTCTGTGATTATGCTTTTCAGTCTGTCTGCCCTCTGATAGAGAAGGATAAGAGGTTCATGGAAGCTCCTTGATGGGAGAGACTGACTGAGGGGGAAACGGTCTTGTTCTGATGGGTGGGGCCATGCTCAGTAAATCTTTAATTTAATTTTCTGTTTATGAGTGGGGCTATGTTCCCTTCCTGTTATTTGCCTGAGGCCAAACTATGGTGGAGGTAATGAAGATAATGGAGACCTTTTTCAAAAGGTCCCATGCATGCACTGCTACACTCAGTGCCCTCAACCCTGCAGTAGGCCACCACCGACCCATGCCTCCGCCGGAGACTCCTAGACATTCATGGGCAAGTCTGAGTCAGTCTCTTGTGGGGTCACTACTCCTTTCTCCTGCGTCCTGATGCCCACAAGGTTTTGCTTCTGCCCTCCAAGAGTCTGTTTCCCCAGTCCTGTGTAAGTTCTGGCAGCTCTGTGGTGGGGTTAATGGTGAACTCCTCAAAAGGGCTTATGCCATACCCAGGTCTACTGCATCCAGAGCCCCTGCCCCTGCAGCAGACTATTACTGACCCACACCTCCGCAGGAGATACTCAAACAGAGTTCTGTCTCAGTCTCTGTTGGGTCTCTGGGTCCTGGTGCACACAAGGTATGTTTGAGCCCTCTTAGCCCTCTTAGTCTCTGGATGGTATGGGGTTGATTCTAAACATGATTTTGCCCCTCCTACTGTCTTGCTGGGGCTTCTCCTTTGCCCTTGGATGTGGGGTATCTCCTCAAAGTTGCTCCAATGCTGCACAGCCACTGCTACAGAACCACAGAATTTATTAACTTGGGACCTTTTCTGATGGTTACTACTTCCCTGGCATTTATGTTTTTGCATGACATTTGTGGCCTCTAAATTCCCTACCTTAGAATTAGGTCCACTCCAAAGACCAGCCCCCTACAATGTGTGAGACTGACTAACCTACTCCCACCTCCCACACTGATAACTTATTTGAACTGCTCAGATCAGATCAGATCAGTTGCTCAGTCATGTCCGACTCTTTGCGACCCTATGAATTGCACCACGCCAGGCCTCCCTGTCCATCACCAACTCCCGGAGTTCACTCAGACTCATGTCCATCGAGTCAGTGATGCCATCCAGCCATCTCATCCTCTGTCATCCCCTTCTCCTCCTGCCCCCAATCCCTCCCAGCATCAGAGTCTTTTCCAATGAGTCAACTCTTCACATGAGGTGGCCAAAGTACTGGAGTTTCAGCTTAAGCATCATTCTTTCCAAAGAAATCCCAGGGCTGATCTCCTTCAGAATGGACTGCTACTCACTGCAAACTCTTTAAATGCCATGTTAGGTCTGCAGACTCAATCCAAGACCCACCTCTTTTCCAGTCCCTCTATAACAGTGCCAATCACTTCACTGTGCCTGTTAAGGATAAAAAGATCTTTGATTTAATGGGCCTCTGACATTTTTCACATATCATGAAATTTTTTAAACCTAAAAAGTATATGGTTATTTGAGGGTGTTGTTGTGTTAGTTGCTCAGTCTTGTCTGACTCTTTGCAACCCTATGAACTATAGTCTGCCAGGCTCCTCTGTCCATGGAATTCTCCCAGCAGGAATACTGGAGCAGGTAGCCATCCCTTACTCCAGGGGATCTTCCCAATCCAGGGATCAAACCAGGTCTCCCTCATTGCAGGCAGATTCTTTACTGTCTGAGCCATCAGAGAAGCCCCATTTGAGGGTAATAGTGGTAAACATAAACTTTTTGAGCTCTTAGTGTATGTCAGACACTGTTCTGAGCACTTTATGTATATTTTTGCATAGGATCCTCATAACAATTGTATACAGTGGATGTAATCATTATCTCTATTTTATAGATGAGTAAACTGAGACTTAGAAATGTTGAGCTAAAGTTACACAGGTAGTAAGTAACAAAGACATGGGATTGACAAGGGAATCCTCATTGTAAACAAGTAAGAGGAATGTTTCAGGATATTAATGCCCAGTTAAAGAAGAGCCATTATGTATATGTCCCAGTGCTCATCCCAATCAGAGCTCTCTGAAGAAGTGACTGTGCTATGGTCATATATAGCTGACTCAGCAACTTCACATAAAAACATAATCTCACACTACTGGGAAACCTAACCTCAACCCACTTGACAGGGTATCACTGTTCTGCTAGTAGGTAAGGGATTTTTCAAAAATTAAATCGAGAGATCACAAAGTCAATTAAACACATAATATTCATAATTTGTAGTTAAGTTAGGCATTAGTTAATTTGAGTGTTTGGTAATAAGTATCTGTACTGTTTAAGAGAATTTGTTGTATTTAAGAATCTGACAAGTTAGACCTATGATTCTAGTTTCAAACATGCAATTGACTATTGACTTCTGATTTTAGGTAAAGAGGTTTAAGATACTTTAACTGTTTTTAAGTGGAACTATGATGTTTAAGATAATTGGATTTACCATGTTCATGGATCAGAATAATCAATATAGTAAAAATGAGTATACTTTCCAAAGAAATCTATAGATTCAATACAATCCATATCAAGCTACCAATGGTATTTTTCAGAGAACTACAACAAATAATTTCACAATTTGTATGGAAATACAAAAAACCTTGAATAGCCAAAGCAATCTTGAGAAAGAAAAATGGAACTGGAGGAATCAACTGCCTGACTTCTGACTATACTACAAAGCTATAGTCATCAAGACAGTATGGTATGGCACAAAGACAGAAATATTGATTAATGAGACAAAATAGAAAGCCCAGAGATAAATCCATGCACCTATGGACACCTTATCTTTGACAAAGGAGGCAAGAATATACAATGGAGAAAAGACAATCTCTTTAACAAGTGGTGCTGGGAAAACTGGTCAACCACTTGTAAAAGAATGAAACTAGAACACTTTCTAACACCATACACAAAAATAAACTCAAAATGGATTAAAGATCTAAACATAAGACCAGAAACTATAAAACTCCTAGAGAAAAACATAGGCAAAACACTCTCTGACATAAATCACAGCAGGATCCTCTATGACCCACCTCCCAGAGTAATGGAAATAAAAGCAAAAATGAACAATGGGACCTAACTAAACTTAAAAGCTTTTGCACAATGAAGGTTATTATAAGCAAGGTGAAAAGACAGCCTTCAGAATGGGAGAAAATAATAGCAAATGAAGCAACTGACAAAGAATTAATCTCAAAAATACAGAAATAGCTCCTGCAGCTCAATTCCAGAAAAATAAGCGACCCAATAAAAAAATGCGCCAAAGAACTAAACAGCTATTTCTCCAAAGAAGACATACAGATGGCTAACAAACACATGAAAAAATGCTCAACATCACTCATTATCAGAGAAATGCAAATCAAAACCACAATGAGGTACCATCTCACGCCTGTCAGAATGGCTGCGATCCAAAAGTCTACAAACAATAAATGCTGGAGAGAGTGTGGAGAAAAGGGAACCCTCTTACACTGTTGGTGGGAATGCAAACTAATACAGCCACTATGGAGAACAGTGTGGAGATTCCTTAAAAAACTGGAAATAGAACTGCCATACGACCCAGCAATCCCAATACTGGGCATATACACCGAGGAAACCAGAATTGAAAGAGACATGTGTACCCAAAGTTCATTGCAACACTGTTTACAATAGCCAGGACATGAAAGCAACCTAGATGCTTATCAGCAGATGAATGGATAAGAAAGCTGTGGTACATATACACAATGGAATATTACTCAGCTATTAAAAATAATGCATTTGAATCAGTTCTAACGAGGTGGATAAAACTAGAGCCTATTATACAAAGTGAAGTAAGTCAGAAAGAAAAAAACCAATACAGTATACTAATGCATATATATGGAATTTAGAAAGATGGTAATGATGACCCTATATGTGAGACAGCAAAAGAGACACAGATGTATAGAACAGTCTTTTGGACTCTGTGGGAGAAGGCAAGGGTGGGATGATTTGAGAGAATAGCACTGAAACATGTATATTACCATATGTGAAACAGATTGCCAGTCCAAGTTCGATGCAAGAGACAGGGTGCTCAGGGCTGGTGCACTGGGATGACCCTGAGGGATGGGATGGGGAGGGAGTTGGGAGGGGGGTTCAGGATGGGGAACACATGTACACCCATGGCTGATTCATGTTAATGTATGGCAAAAAACACTACAATATTGTAAAGTAATTAGTCTCCAATTAAAATAAATAAATTTTAAAAAAATTGGATTTACTATATTTCTGATATTAGCATATTTGAGTCAAAATATGGTTGAAAAGCTTGGAAAAGTTTTGCCAAGTGTCTAAAGTATTTACAAAGAAAATAAAAGTGTTAAACTTGTAAATGCATTTTAAAATACTGATGGAGAAATTTAAGTAAGTAAATGCAAAGGATTACTTCAATAGAGTTTATTCTTTATGACACTCATAAACTGCACAAGATTTCTGAATTAATCTAAATATTTTAAAAACTTAAGTTTAAAGTACATGGCTTTAACAAATTAAACATTAATTAAAAACCCAACTTATAGTGAATAGACACTACTGCATAAAGAAGTGCTTCCTTAGCTACCAAAAAAAAACTCACATTGATAGACCCATAAGCAAGAGTAAGTACTGTAACATAAATCTGGTCATGTCAGACTTTCATCTAAAGTCCCTCTTTGGTCACTCACTACACTGAGGAGGAATTCCAAATTCCTAACCAACACCTAAGAGGCCCTGCAAGATTGACCTCTGCCCGCTTCTCTCACCTCATCTTCAGTTATCTTTCTCCTTCCCCAACACACTTACTATCTCCAGTTACACTGGCCATTTTTTCTCTCCATGCTCTGCACCACAAGCTCATTACTACAGCAAGGTCTTCATACTCACTGTTCTCTTTGCCTGGAATACATTTCCCAAAATCTTTTGCATGGCTAGCTCCTGCTTAGCATTTAATTCTCTGCTGAAATGTCACCTCCTCCAAAGGCCTTGCCTAATTATCCCTTCTGCCAACAAATGCTGACACATTAATAAAAGTCTTAGAATCACCCTGTATGTCTGAATCACCCTGTTCACTTTTTGGTTTGCACATTTATTTTCCTTCTTTCTCAAATAAAATAAAAACTCAATAAGAGAAAACCCTGTTTGTCTTTCCTTAGACATTGCTTGACACACATTAGGTGCTCAATAAATACCTGTTCATAAATGAATTAAAATAAAACTCATCTTTTCCTTAATAACAATTATTTTTAAAATGCATTACAATGAAAACTCTGCTCAATATTCTGTAATAGCCTAAATGGGAAAAGAATTTGAAAAAGAATATACACATGCATATGTATATTTGAATCACTTTGGTGCATACCTGAAATTAACACAATATTGTTAATCAACTATATGCCAATATAAACTAAAATTTCTTTAATAGATAGATAAAAACATATCCCTACATAACATTGAGTACATAAGAACCAATTATCTGGGGCTTATTTGACAAATTTGATTATGTTACTTTGGGGTAATGTCCATGAATTCTGGAAAATAGGCCAAATGCCAAGCAGAGCATGCCATTCAGATTAGAAGCATTCAAAAATATTGGCAAGATGCCTATGGTAATAAGAAACTGATCCAATATTCACGAGAATTTTTAAAGCCATTCTTTTTCCCTGAAATCATCCTGGTATTTCCATAAACAATACATCATTATCATCAGAAAACTAAGAGATTAAGGATGGTAAAACCCTTGCTTCATATAACAACACTCATATAGACAACGGTTTTTAGCAAAACATCACAGTGACTTGTGATAAAATAATCCAAAATCTAAGGCTAAAAAATGTGCTAGAAACCTACCATACAGAAAAAAGATATGCTCAAGCAATTGACATCAAGACAGAAAGGTAGGATGTTCAACCTAATTTGTAAATGGAAAACTTATTCTGGAGATGCTCGGGAGGGGACAGACTCCAAGCTCTAATGGGGCACAGAAAACAGCACGCCTAACTTCTTTAGTGTACCTTCCTTAAGAGTTCACCGTTGATTAGGTCAGGAAGACACTGGTTTTAAACGTCTGCTAATCCATTTCTCCATTTTCTTAGCATCTTATTCCTGTATCAAATTCATTCTCAAGAAAGGCAGATATCATCCACGTTATAGTACATTAGCAATGTACAGAAATGTCTTTTCAAAATTCCAGTTTATAGCATGTCTTGGTCTGTTATTGAGCATGGAACTAAGAAACAATTAGATTGATAACCTTACAGCACTTTCTGTTAGACTACATTTGCAAACATTATCAATATCTTTTATATAAGAGTGTATAGGAAAAGCATTTCTTACAGCTAGGAAATAGTTTGTCTCTCCCAAAAATGTGGTATGCTTCCTTTTGCAGCTAATGATAGTCAAATAACTCACTTCTCTTTTTGCCTTGATCATCCAGGAAGGTTTGCACTCAGAGCAGGACCAGTCTTAGTCTAGATTGTCTAGAACAACCTCCTCCCTCCCCTCCTTCTTTTTCCCTTGATCTTGATGCGCAGATCTGTCTAGATTACTCTGGGTTTTTTTTTTGCACATGTCTTTTTAAATGAATTGGTTAAAATTTGCTACATAAGTGCATGTGATAAAAACAGTGAATAGGTGTTGTAAGAGAAACTGCATGAGTTTTTTTTTTTTTTTTTTTTACTTCAAAGAGTCTTTATTCTTAATATTCTGGCCTTCAGAACTAGTATAGCGTAAGCAATAATTGCTGAGTTAAATATGTAAAAAGTCTCATTTAGGCATAGAACAGTAAGCTAAAAAAAATAACAAGCAATGTTCAATATATTGTGAATTTGCTACTAGAGAGATGAACTGTTAGGGCAGTTTCAATTTTTCTCCCTCTGATATGACTTATAAGCAACTGTCCACAACCCAGTTATTTTTTTTTTTTTTTTTTTTTTAAATCACATGCTCCCCATCCTGAACCCTCCTCCCTCCCAACCTCCCCATACCATCCCCCTGGGCCTTCCCAGCGCACCAGCCCCAAGCATCCAGCATCGTGCACTGAACCTGGACTGGCATCTCGTTTCATACATGACATTTCACATGTTTCAATGACATTCTCCCAAATCTTCCCACCCTCTCCCACAGAGTCCATAAGACTGTTCTATACATCAGTGTCTCTTTTGCTGTCTCGTACACAGGGTTATCGTTACCATCTTTCTAAATTCCATATACATGCGTTAGTATACTGTATTTATGTTTTTCCTTCTGACTTACTTCACTCTGTATAATAGTCTCCAGTTTCATCCACCTCATTAGAACTGATTCAAATGTATTCTTTTTAATGGCTGAGTAATACTCCATTGTGTATATGTACCACAGCTTTCTTATCCATTCATCTGCTGATGGACATCTAGGTTGCTTCCATGTCCTGGCTATTATAAACAGTGCTGCGATGAACATTGGGGTACACGTGTCTCTTTCCCTTCTGGTTTCCTCAGTGTGTATGCCCAGCAGTGGGATTGCTGGATCATAAGGCAGTTCTATTTCCAGTTTTTTAAGGAATCTCCACACTGTTCTCCATAGTGGCTGTACCAATTTGCATTCCCACCAACAGTGTAAGAGGGTTCCCCTTTCTCCACACCCTCTCCAGCATTTATTATTTGTAGACTTTTGGATCGCAGCCATTCTGACTGGTGTGAAATGGTACCTCATAGTGGTTTTGATTTGCATTTCTCTGATAAAGAGTGATGTTGAACATCTTTTCAAGTGTTTGTTAGCCATCTGTATGTCTTCTTTGGAGAAATGTCTACTTAGATCTTTGGCCCATTTTTTGATTGGGTCATTTATTTTTCTGGAGTTGAGCTGTAGGAGTTGCTTGTATATTTTTGAGATTAGTTGTTTGTCGGTTGCTTCATTTGCTATTATTTTCTCCCATTCTGAAGGCTGTCTTTTCACCTTGCTAATAGTTTCCTTTGATGTGCAGAAGCTTTTAAGTTTAATTAGGTCCCATTTGTTTATTTTTGCTTTTATTTCCAATATTCTGGGAGGTGGGTCATAGAGGATCCTGCTGTGATGTATGTCAGAGAGTGTTTTGCCTATGTTCTCCTCTAGGAGTTTTATAGTTTCTGGTCTTATGTTGAGATCTTTAATCCATTTTGAGTTTATTTTTGTATATGGTGTTAGAAAGTGTTCTAGTTTCATTCTTTTACAAGTGGTTGACCAGATTTCCCAGCACCACTTGTTAAAGAGATTGTCTTTAATCCACTGTATATTCTTGCCTCCTTTGTCAAAGATAAGGTGTCCATATGTGCGTGGATTTATCTCTGGGCTTTCTATTCTGTTCCACTGATCCATATTTCTGTCTTTGTGCCAGTACCATACTGTCTTGATAACTGTGGCTTTGTAGTAGAGCCTGAAGTCAGGTAGGTTGATTCCTCCAGTTCCATTTTTCTTTCTCAAGATCGCTTTGGCTATTCGAGGTTTTTTGTATTTCCATACAAATTGTGAAATTATTTGTTCTAGCTCTGTGAAGAATACTGTTGGTAGCTTGATAGGGATTGCATTGAATGTATAAATTGCTTTGGGTAGTATACTCATTTTCACTATATTGATTCTTCCAATCCATGAACATGGTATATTTCTCCATCTATTAGTGTCCTCTTTGATTTCTTTCACCAGTGTTTTATAGTTTTCTATATATAGGTCTTTAGTTTCTTTAGGTAGATATATTCCTAAGTATTTTATTCTCTTCGTTGCAATGGTGAATGGAATTGTTTCCTTAATTTCTCTTTCTGTTTTCTCATTATTAGTGTATAGGAATGCAAGGGATTTCTGTGTGTTGATTTTATATCCTGCAACTTTACTATAATCATTGATTAGTTCTAGTAATTTTCTGGTGGAGTCTTTAGGGTTTTCTATGTAGAGGATCATGTCATCTGCAAATAGTGAGAGTTTTACTTCTTCTTTTCCAATTTGATTCCTTTTATTTCTTTTTCTGCTCTGATTGCTGTAGCCAAAACTTCCAAAACTATGTTGAATAGTAATGGTGAAAGTGGGCACCCTTGTTTTGTTCCTGACTTTAGAGGAAATGCTTTCAATTTTTCACCATTGAGGATAATGTTTGCTGTGGGTTTGTCATATATAGCTTTTATTATGTTGAGGTATGTTCCTTCTATTCCTGCTTTCTGGAGAGTTTTTATCATAAATGGGTGTTGAATTTTGTCAAAGGCTTTCTCTGCATCTATTGAGATAATCATATGGTTTTTGTTTTTCAATTTGTTAATGTGGTGTATTACATTGATTGATTTGTGGATATTGAAGAATCCTTGCATCCCTGGGATAAAGCCCACTTGGTCATGGTGTATGATCTTTTTAATGTGTTGTTGGATTCTGATTGCTAGAATTTTGTTTAGGATTTTTGCATCTATGTTCATCAGTGATATTGGCCTATAGTTTTCTTTTTTTGTGGCATCTTTGTCAGGTTTTGGTATTAGGGTGATGGTGGCCTCATAGAATGAGTTTGGAAGTTTACCTTCCTCTGCAATTTTCTGGAAGAGTTTGAGCAGGATAGGTGTCAGCTCTTCTCTAAATTTTTGGTAGAATTCAGCTGTGAAGCCGTCTGGACCTGGGCTTTTGTTTGCTGGAAGATTTTTGATTACAGTTTCAATTTCCATGCTTGTGATGGGTCTGTTAAGGTTTTCTATTTCTTCCTGGTCGAGTTTTGGAAAGTTGTACTTTTCTAAGAATTTGTCCATTTCTTCCTCGTTGTCCATTTTATTGGCATATAATTGTTGATAATAGTCTCTTATGATCCTTTGTATTTCTATATTGTCTGTTGTGATCTCTCCACTGTCATTTCTAATTTTATTGATTTGATTTTTCTCCCTTTGTTTCTTGATGAGTCTGGCTAATGGTTTGTCAATTTTATTTATCCTTTCAAAGAACCAGCTTTTGGCTTTGTTGAGCAACTTTAAAACTTTACTTCTAGCTCTTCAAGTCCCAGAAAAATTGAATGTTAGATTTATAATTACTGTGCATTTTGTTTGAGAGAGAAAGAAAAAACTCATATGCCTAGAACATTTTCATAAATCATGTCTATGATTAAAAAAATATGGTTCAAACAGAAAAAAAAAAAAAAACAGTGAATAATTTAGTAAAATTTTACAACTCCTTTTTACCAAAAAAGATATGTACTAGGTTCTCACCAGATTGCAGTAAATGTCTGGAAATAGCTCAGAGTCAAGGTATCATCAGAGAATCGGGGGAAGGAAGGGCAAAGAATATTTAACCTCCCTATAAGTATTGTGTTCTATGAAAACATAAAAGGAAAATGTTCATATAAAAGCAGATTGATATAAATGGATGTCTATAAAGAACATAACTGATTATCTGAGATTTACGGAATCTTAGAGACCTCCAATCCAATCTCCTTGATTTGGATGAGGGACATGTGCATGTGCCTGCACGCCAAGTCACTTCAGTTCTTTGCGATCCTGTGGACTGTAGCCCACCAGGCTCCTCTGTCCATGGGATTCTCCAGGCAAGAATACTGGATTGGGTTGCCAAGCCCTCCTCCAGGGGATCTTCCTGATGCAGGGTTCGAACCCATGTCTCTTAAGTATCCTGCACTGGCAGGCGGGTTCTTTACCACTAGCGTCACCTGGGAAATCCATTTAATTCATAGAGATGAAATGACTTCTGGAGAAATGGGAAGCTGGTAACTTGATGTATGGTAAAACCAATACAATATTGTAAAGTAATTAACCTCCAGTTAAAATAAATAACTTTAAATTTAAAAAAATAAATAAATCATGCCTAGAATCTGGATCTCTTTCTTTCCAGATTATGAGTTCGCTAATACTTAAGGAAATATGAGCGTTGGAGGGAGGCAAAGTTCTAGTTTTACTTTCAACTCCTGAGGATGTGTTTTGTGCTCTACAGAGACTGGGAAGATTTAGATTGCACATTAACAGCTAAAACATTCCATTCAATGCATGAATTTTGCTGTTTGGTTGTTTTAATTAAACTAGATTTCCTGAAGGTTTCAAATGGAAGCCAGGAGGTACAGGTACAAGGGAATGTTGCCTCACATGCAGTCTAAAACTACCAAAACTATAATCAAATTTACCCAGATCAAATTCCAATCTGACTGAATTTCTTCTGGTATCAGCATCTCCCAGTTCCTCCTGAAGACATTCTGAGATTCAGATCCGTTTTAATTTTTCTTTTTTTCCAAGAAAAAAAAAGTGTAGATTTTGTAGTTCAGTCCCTCAGTTGTGTCCGACTCTTTGCAACCCCATGGACTGAAGCATGCCAGGCTTTCTTGCCTTTCACTATGTCCCAGAATTTGCTCAAATTAGCATCCATTGACTCGGTGATGCTACCTAACCATCTCATCCACTGCCACCCCTTCTCCTTTTGCCTTCAGTCTTTCCCAACCTCAGGGTCATTTCCAATGAGTTGGTTCCTCACATCAGGTGGCCAAAGTTTTGGAACTTCAGCTTCAGCATTGGTCCTTCCAATGAGTATTCAGGGTTGATATCCCTTAGGATTGACTGGTGTGATCTCCTTGCTATCCAAGGGACTCTCAAGTTGATATCCTTTAAATGTTAGCTTTGCAGTAATTTGTTAAACTCTTCTTATTTCTTGACTTATTCTTAACAGGGAAAATTATACCATCAGTTATCTGTATAAATGAAAATTTTCACAGCTGGCCACCAACTGGTTGATACGTGAAAAACACATTTAAGATAACACTCAATTGCATTTGATAATCTTATGAGTGGGTACAACCAAAATCAGCATATTTTCATAGCAAGAAAAAGCAAAAACAAAACAATGGTTTACTTTGGATACTATAGAAGCAATAGTCCTGGAACATTTTTTTCTCACCTTTTACTTTGAGATAATCATAGATTCACATTTAGTTGTAAGAAACACTACAGAGAGCTCTCGTGCACCCTTCACCTAGTTTCTCCCTGTGACAATGTCATGTATCAATATAGTAAGATCTCACACCCAAGATTAGGACATTGATGAATCTACCAACCTTACTCAAATTCCAATCTGCTTTCAATAGCTACAATTTACTGGGCACTTCTATGATCCAGTTCTTCCTCACAAAACCAACTTACAGATGGAGAAAGTGAGGCAAAGAGGAAAGTGAAGATTTGAATCTCCATCATTTAACTCTGAAGGCAGAGCTTTTTATACTACACTATAGATATGAGACATCTACATGTGTGTTTGATTCATTTCAAAAATTTCATATATAGCTATTCCACAAAAGATTCAAAAGAAATATCAACACAAGCAGTAAGTAAAACAAAGGAAAATATCAAAGCTATGAATCAAAAGAAGAGGAAAATTGGACTAATATGATTCAATTTAGCTCTGAGCTTCTTGTTAGAGTAAAGAGGTAAGCAGGATAAGATATGAAATCCTGGATGTCAAAGAAGAGAAATTATTAATTCCTCAAGATACATAAATTTTAAAACCTATATATGTATGTGCATATGCCCGTGTTTGCTTCATCTCATTTTGAAAATTCTGTCAGAGTTCATATACACCCCAAATTAAACTCTGCCAAGACATACTTAATACATAAGTAAAAACAGTTTCTAAAAAGCATACTCCACAAAGCATTAAAAATGTGGTTGTTTCCAACGACAGCTATTATCAATTCTCCCACTGTAGGCTAGTGCCATTCCTCTTTAAAAAGGTAGAGTTTATTTCTCTTCCCCTTGAATACCGGCTGGACTGACTTATCACAAGGGAACACGGTGGAGGAATGACGGGGAGACCACTTTCTCCCCCACAAATTCATCAAAAGATCATTTGAAAGCTGAGCAACTTCCACAAAACAACTTCTGAACACTAATAGAGGACACCAGGTACCCAGAAAGGCAGCCCATTCTCTTCAAAAGGAGTTAGGACAAAGTATAAAAGACAAAAGAGAGACAAAAGAGATAGGGACAGAGACCCATTCTGGGGAGGGAGTCATGAAGGAGGAGAAGTTTCTACAAAGTAGGAAACCCTCTCACAGGTGGGTTTGTGGGGAGTTTTGGAATCTCAGAAGGCAACATAACTGGGAGAAAGGAAAAAAACCCACAGAATACATGCCTAACTGCAACTGCGGAAAAGAGAACTTTCCCGCGAAAGGCTCTAACCTAACAACCTAACACACAGCTTGGTCCTCTCACAGAACAAAGGATGGAGCAAATACCAAAGGAGGGCAAGCCAGTTGCCTACTGGCACCTCGCCACCTGGAGGCAGAGAGGCAGGTTTGGACAGCCAGAGCCAGAATGTAAGGGGCTGCTACAAACTCAGCCCCAGACACAGCATCTTCCACCAAACTGTGAGCCGGCTGCTAGTTGCTAACCACGTCTTCCTGAGATCCTGGATGGTTGACATCCACCAGGAGTTTCGCAGCTTGAGATCAGCTCTCCAGAGGAGACATACAGCACAGGTGAGACGGTACTCTCACAGCGCGCCCGGAAAACCGAGCAGCCAGGACCTGGGAGCTGATTAAGACACACGGCCCAGCTGGAACACTGCACTCGCCAAGCACCAGGTTGCCTGAGCTGCGCAGACCTGGGAAGTACACAAAATGCATGCCCAGCACACAGAGACGGAGCCAGAACTGTCTGAGTGTCTCCTGTGGAGGTATGGGTCAGAAGTGGCCTGCCACAGGGGCTCTGGGTGCTGCAGACCTCGGTATGGAATAAGCCCTCTTGGAGGAGATCACCATTAACCACACCATAGAACCACCAGAACTTACAGAGGACCGGGGAAACAGACACTTGGAGGGCACAAAAAAAATTTGGTCATAGCAAACACCCTCTTTCAACAACACAAAAGACTACACATGGACATCACCAGATGGTCAATATCAAAATCAGATTGACTATATTCTTTGCAGCCAAAGATGGAGAAGCTCTATAGACTCAGCAAAAACAAGACTGGGAGCTGACTATGGCTCAGATCATGAACTCATTATTGCCAAATTAAGACTTAAATTGAAGAAAGTAGGCAAAATCACTAGACCATTCAGGTATGACATAATCAAATCCTTTACAATTATACAGTGGAAGTGACAAATAGATTCAAGGAATTAGATCTGATAGAGTGGCTGAAGAACTATGGATGGAGGTTTGAGACACTGTACAGGAGGCAGTGATCAAGCCCATCCCCAAGAAAAAGAAATGCAAAATGGCAAGATGGCTGTCTCACGAGGGTTTACAAATAGATGAGAAAAGAAGAGAAGTGAAAGGCAAAGGAGAAAACTCACTGAATGCAGAGTTCCAAAGAATAGCAAGGAGAGTAATAAAGCCTTCCTCAGTGATCAATGTAAAGAAATAGAGGGAAACAATAGAATGGGAAAGACTAGAGATCTCTTAAAGAATATTAGAGGAACCAAGGAAACTTTTCATGCAAAGATGGGCTCGACAAAGGACAGAAATGGTATGGATCTAACAGAAGCAGAAGATATTAAGAAGAGGTGGCAAGAATACACAGAAGAACTATACAAAAAAGATCTTCAAGACCCAGATAATCACAATGGTGTGATCACTCACCTAGAGCCAGACATCCTGGAATGCAATGTCAAGTGGGCCTTAGAAAGCATCACTATGAACAAAGCTAGTGGAGGTGATGGAATTCCAGTTGAGCTATTTCAAATCCTAAAAGATGATGCTGTGAAAGTGCTACCAGCAAATTTGGAAAACTCAGCAGTGGCCATAGGACCAGAAAAGGTCAGTTTTCATTCCAATCCCAAAGAAAGGTAATGCCAAAGAATGCTCAAACTACCACACAATGGCACTCATCTCACACACTAGCAAAGTAATACTCAAAATTCTGCAAGCCAGGGTTCAACAGTACATGAACCATGAATTTCCAGATGTTCAAGCTGGATTTAGAAGATGCAGAGAACCAGAGATCAAATTGCCAACATCTGCTGGATCATCGAAAAAGCAAGAAAGTTCCAGAAAAATGTATACTCGTGCTTTATTGACTACTCCAAAGCCTTTGACTGTGTGGATCACAACAAACCATGGAAAATTCTGAAAGAGATGGGAATACCAGACCACCTTACCTGCCTCCTGAGAAATCTGTATGAAGCAACAGTTAGAACTAGACATGGAACAACAGACCAGTTCCAAATTGGGAAAGAAGTATGTCAAGGCTGTATGTTGTCACCCTGTTAATTTAAGTTATATGTAGAGTACATCATGCGAAATAGATCTAGAGCTAGATTCATCGAGCTAGATGAAGCACAAGCTGGGAGACTGCCAGGAGAAATATCAATAACCTCAGATATGAAGATGACACCACTCTTACGGCAGAAAGTGAAGAAGAACTAAAGAGTCTCTTGATGAAAGTGAAAGAGGAAAGTGAAAAAGTTGGCTTAAAGCTCAACATTCAGAAAACGAAGATCATGGTATCTGGTCTCAACACTTCATGGCAAATTGATGGGGAAACAACAGAAACAGTGAGAGATTTTATTTTGGGGGCCTCCAAATTCACTGCAGACGGTGACTGCAGCCATGAAATTAAAAGATGTTTGCTCCTTGGAAGAAAAGCTATGACCAACCTAGATAGCATATTCAAAAGCAGAGACATTACTTTGCCAACAAAGGTCCATCTAGTCAAGGCTATGGTTTTTCCAGTAGTCATGTATGGATGTGAGAGTTGGACTGTGAAGAAGGCTGAGCACTGAAGAATTGATGCTTTTGAACTGTGGTGTTGGAGAAGACTCTTGAGAGTCCCTTGGACTGCAAGGAGATCCAACCAGTCCATTCTGAAGGAGATCAGCCCTGGGATTTCTTTGGAAGGAATGATGCTAAAGCTGAAACTCCAGTACTTTGGCCACCTCATGTGAAGAGTTGACTCATTGGAAAAGACTCTGATGCTGGGAGGGATTGAGGGCAGGAGGAGAAGAGGACGACAGAGGATGAGATGGCTGGATGGCATCACTGACTCGATGGACGTGGGTCTCAGTGAACTCCGGGAGTTGGTGATGGACAGGGAGGCCTGGTGTGCTGTGATTCATGGGGTCGCAAAGAGTCAGACACGACTGAGTGACTGAACTGAACTGAACTGAAAAAAAATTGAAGAAGACATAAACAAATGGAAAGCTATTCGATATTTATGGACTGGAAAAATTAATGTTGTTAAATGTCCATACTATGCAAAGAGATCTACAAATTCAATGCAAACTTTTCTCAAAATTTCAATGGCATTTTCATAGAATTTGAAATAGACAATCCTAAAATCATGTGGGAACCACAAAAGGCTTCAAATAGCCAAAACCATCTTAAGAAAGAAGAATGAAGCTGGATGCATCACAATTTCTGATTTCAAATTATGTTGCAAGTTACAGTAATCAAAACAATATGATTTGGTTAATCATAAATCATAAAAACAGACACATAGGTTAGGAGACAATAGAGAGCTCAGAAGTAAATCCATGCATACATGGTCAGATAACTTTTGACAAAGGAGCCAAAAATATACAATGGGGAAAGGAAGAGTCTCTCCAATAAACAGTGTTGGGGAAACTGGATATTCATATGCAAGGCAATGAAAATGGGTCCCTACATCATATATAAGTAATCAACTCAGAACAGATTAAGGACTTACACATAAGAGTTAAAGCTTTTAAAAGTCCTATGAGGAAACACAGGGAGTAAGCTCTTTGTTGTTGGTGGTGTTGGCAATAACTTTTTGGATTTGACACCAAACGTAAAGTCAACAAAAGCAGAAGAAAACAAGTGGAACTACACTAAACTTAAAAGCTTCTGCACATTAAAAGAAACCATCAACAAAATGAAAAGGCAACCTATTGAACTGGAGGAGATATTTGCAAATAATATATCCAATAACAGGTTAATATCCAAAATACAGAAGGAATTCATACAAGTTGATAGCAAAAAAACCAAATAACCCAATTTAAAAATAGATAAAGGATCTGAATAGACATCTTCTAAGGAAGATATTGCAAGAGTCAGACATAACCTAGCTACTTCACCACCACCACCAAGGAAGATATACAAATGGCCAACAGGTACATGAAAAAGTACTCAACAACACTGATCATCAGTGAAGTGCAAATCAAAATCACAGTAAGATATCTCCTCAAACCTGTTAGGCTGTATTGATATATTACCAAAAAGATAGGGGATAATAATAAATCCAGGCAAAGATGTGGCAAAAAGAAAACTCTTGTACACTGTGGATGGGAATGTAAAATGGTATTACCTTCAAGGAAAACAATGTGGAGGTTTCTCAAGAAATTCAAATTAGGACAACCATATAAGCCAGCAATTCCAGTTCTGAGTAAATATTCAAAGGAAACAAAATCACTATCTTGAAAAGATATCTGCAGTCCATGTTCATTATAGCACTATTCACAATAGCCAAGATATGGAAACACCTGAGTGTCTATTGACAAATGAATGCATAAAGAAAATGAGATATTTATAAATACATAATATTACTTACCTTAAAAAAGGAAAACTTGCCATTTGTGATAACATGGATGAAACTGGAAGGCTTTATGCTATGCTAAGTGAAATAAGCCAGACAGAAACAGACAAATACCGTATGGTATCACTGATATATAGTGAAGAAAGTGCTTGTCACTCAGTGATATCCAACTCTTTGCGACCCCATTGACTCTAGCCCACCAGGCTCCTCTGTCCATGGAATTCTCCAGGCAAGAATACTGGAGTGGGGAATCTCCCACATTGCAGGCAGATTCTTTACCATCTGAGCCACCAGAGAAGCCCTGATGTATGGTATCTAAAACAAAAAAATTCAAACACTTAGAAACAGAGAGTAGGATAGTGGACATCCAGGGCTGGGCATTGGAGGAAACAGGGAAAGGCTGGTAAAAGCATACAGACTTTCAGTTATAAAATGAATAGGCCTGAGGATCCAGTGTATAACATGGTGATTATAGTTGATAAAACTGTATTATAAATGATTCAAACTAGCTAACTAGCTAAGACAACAGAACTTAAGTATTCTCTTCAAAAAAAAAAAAAGATAAATATGTGAGGTGTGATGGATGTGTTAATTCTTGATGTTGAGAATCCTTTCACAACATATATATATAGCAAATCATCATGTTGTATGCTTTAAATATATTACAATTTCATGTGTTAATTGTACCTCAATAAAGCTGAATTTTTTTTTAAATGTTGATACAATAATTAAACATTTTCCAAACAAGCAGTCCTTCTTACATAACTACAATGTGTGCAATGCCTAGAAGCAGCTTTTCCAAATGAATTCATCAGTAAACATAAAATATAAAATGAATTGCTCTAGTGTTCCCAGACACCCTGTCTAGGCCAGACCACCCTAGGACAGATGATGAAGTTAGTTTGGGTCCAATTCAGGACTACATAACATGGAGTTACATTTTAGGTGATGTCCCCTCAGGCAACTTGAAGCTTTCCAGGGTCAACGAAGCCCTGCCGAAACCTAAAATCAATAGGGCCATTTAAATGATGAATCCCCAGTGGGTAAAGATATTTGATTCCACACATCAACAGCATGAGCTACTGTCCTGGGCATTCATCAATAGGTCCAAGATCCCATTAAAGCTCTTTAATTTCTGCTGAGTGGTATTAGGATTTAATTGATGGCAAAGACACCGCTTGCCACTAAGCAATGATGTCGTGGCAACCAGTAGAAAATGTCTTACACATAGGACTTTCCAGATAGGCCAGGTAATTCTACTGGCTGCATTTATGGGCTTGGAAGTTTACTTTGACTCTATAGTAGGCCTTTCTTGCTCTGCGAGACCATCATCCATATCTCATCTTCTTTTACCAGCAACCCAATTTTCCTTGAGAAACTATTCACCCCTACTGTTGGCGTATGATATTCAGGAGGGACTGAATCCACTTACAGCTTCAAGAATAGGTTCATGACCTAGATCTGGTCAATCACTTTCGATCAGTGCCAGTAAGATGGAAACTTTGAACTTTCACTAGAAATATTAGAAATACATAACTTACTGTATCCTACTGGAATTATTGAACGGGTCAGATGGAATATGTTTCTGGGAGCCCTCTTGCCATTAGGTGAGACATTGCCTTAAAGAAAACAATGGATAGATCACTGATGTTCTAGATCCAGCAATTCTAGACATCATGTGTCAGTGTTTTTTCAGTATATAAGCCCATAAGATACCTTTTTTTTTTCATCCATTTGTAGTTGTATTTCTTAACTTTTGCAATTATTCTAAGAAACTGCAGAAATGTGGGCTATTGTATAAACTATGGGTTAATGAAATGTCACTTATTTCCTGGGACTGCACAATTTATCACATTCCTTTTCTGATTCTCACATCAGAGTACCAAGGCATTTAGACAACAGCACTTCTACAAATGATACCATACTTGATCTTCACAAAGTTAAGTGGGCCAAGCAGAAAACTGAGATATTCGCGGGATATATGGTTCAAAAATCACCCATCAGGTCAAACATGGCACCAAGACTGAAACCCAACTCTTCATTAAATGCAAGTTTCTTCAGCTAGAATCAATGGACCTTACAGATCATTTGATTATATGACTCCTGAACATCAGTCTATTGCCTGGGGAATGTGACCAAATCACCAACAGTTCACAGGGTAATGAGAAAAAATAAATACTTTCTAACAGATTTTAATGTTGCTAGTTCATTTCATTTTTATACTCTGAAGTTTAAGCTTTCAAGCTTCTCCAGTGCTAATGTGTTCTCTTTTGTGAGATGGTAACAATCGATGTAAACAATCTTTTTGGTGAAACACACAACAAGCAACCCCCCCCCGCCCCCCGCTTTAGAAAGTCCCCTATATGGAAGAATAGTATAGTCTTTAAAATTATGGTTGTGAACACTTTGTAATAATATGGTGAAATGCTCATAATACAGATATACTGAAAAGATATGTAATTATGAAAATACAAATATGTTAAAAATCCAGGTACAGATAAACTACAACTTTGTCCACAAAGAATTAATTGCACAGTGGGTTATGAGTAATACCTATTTTTGTCTTTAGAGAAGTCTCTGTTATCCAAATTTTCCACAAGAGGAACATAAAACTTTTAAACGTAGAAAAAATATATTCATTAAATTTAGTTCCATTTATGTATGCAACTGGAGCTTCCTTGGTGGCTCAGTGGTTAGGAATCCACCTGCCAATACAGGAGACATGGGTTCAATCCCTGAGATCAGAAGATCCCCTGGAGAAGGAAATGGCAACCCAGTCCAGTATTCTTAAATGGGAAATCCCAAGGACAGAGGAGCCTGGCAGGCTACAGTCCACAGGGTCACAGAAGAGTTGGACACAACTCAGCAGCTAAACAGCAACATTATGTGGGGGCCAAGAAAGCAGTACACTTTCCTGATAACTTCCTTTGCAAGACAAAATTTGTCAGAGGTTTAGATAAGAGTGGTATTATTTTTTTCTTGCCAGCAGAATAACTTGTACTAAGCCAGGCAGCCGCTGCTCTCAAAGCCATCTTTAATGTCTGATGACCACGACTGCACCTGCATAACTCCAGGACTTTCTCTCCCCTGTTTGGCCCACAGGTGTGCCCAGCTAAGGAGTCATACCGGGCAGGTACCTTCCAATCAAATTGAGGTCAAGGATCCCATCCACAATCGCTAAACTAGCACAAACCAAGACAGAGAAATCAAGGAGCTACAGAGCAGTTAGCACAAGAAATCAAAGTCAGGTAGAAATCCCAGCAGGGAAATATACAATTTATATTTCCCTAGTTAGGGCCATTCAAGAATAACAGGAAAGCTTCACTGTTTTCAGAATATCAAAACTAATTCTCCTAAAGGTTGGGCTGCCCTGAAATGAACATCTAGGTTGTGACAACTTCCCGGTTCACCCTCACCACATCAAACATCTACTGCGCTTTTTTGGAAGCTGAATTTTGTTTGATTTGATTTATACAGCATCTGAAACTCAAGATGACAAAGGATGAAATCTCTTCTTTAAGGGCTTTCCAGGTGATGCAGTGGTAAATAATCTACCTGCCAATGCAGGAGATGCAAGAGACACAGATTCAATCCCTGCGTGGGAAAGATGCCCTGGAGAAGGAAACGGCAACCCATGCCAGTATTCTTGCCTAGAGAATCCCACGGACAGAGGAGTCTGGCAGACTATAGTCCATGGGTTCTCAAGGAGTGGACACGACTGAGTAATTAAACACATCAGAGAAGGCTATAGTTAGATACAATGAAACATTAATGCACATTAGTTCCAAGTGATTATATTTCAGATAGATATTATCAGACACTTTCTTCCCTGTGCCAAAACTGCACACACTGCCTATTTCAGCAGAGATCCCATCCTTTCCAAAACAAAGGTACTCGATGCTGCCTCAGGAACACTAACAATTACAGGATCTATACGAGGGAAGAAGTATGTAAAATTTTTATCCAACCTAGAATAAAAATACTTAGGTCTGTATTTTTGAATGTTCATTTCCTTATGAACGCTATCATATTGTGTAAAACATACATTAAATGAATGTGTATGCCTTTCTGCTGTTAATATTTCTTTATCAGTTTAATTTTCAGACCCAGCCAGAGACCCTAAAGGGTCCAAGAAAACTTTATATTCCCCTACAGTATAAATTGTTGTTCTTCAGTTGCTAAGTCATGTCCAACTCTTTGCAACCCCATGGACTGTCGCCAGCCAGGGTCCTCTGTCCGTGGGATTTTATAGACAAGAATACTAGAGTGGGCAGTCATTCCATTCTTCAGGGGATCTTTCCAACCCAGGGATTTAACTCGGGTCTTTTGCATTGCAGGCAGATTCTTTACCATCTGAGCCACCAAGGAAGTCCCTAATTATTACCAGAGTAGTTGTAAAATGGTGATTTCCTAATTCAATCATTTCTTCTACATTTATTTGTTGGTATTCTACATAAGAAGAGCTTCCCTTCCTCCCTTCTTTATTTATCTATTTTGTGGCTTAAGTACATCTTGCTCATTTGAACTTTAAGTATCCTATTTCAAGCTAGCTTCTGTGTTATTCAGACATGTCTTCATTTGATTTTAGCAGTTTCTTATTCGCTGGCACAACAAAATGTCCCAAGTTCCCTGTACTTTCCTTGCTCTGGAACTGGAATGAGAATTTCTCCAAGTTCCTCTTAGTGGGAAGTGGTATTTAGAACCCAAAAGCCAGGAACAAGGGATTCTCACTGCTTGGAGACCCTTTCAGAGGGCAGAACAGGGGATTATAAATAGAAATACTGCTCTTCTGGCTCAGCTGGTAGTGAATCCACCTGCAATGTGGGAGACCCGAGTTCAGTCCCTGCGTTGGGAAGATTCCCTGGAGAAGGGAAAGGCTACCCACTCCAGTATTCTGGCCTGGAGAATTCCATGGACAATATAGTCCATGAGGTCGCAAAGAGTCCAACACAACTGAGCCACTTTCACTTTTCACTGAAATCTATATGTACATTTAATCGTGTGTTTATATTGACACTTCTAACCTCAATCCAACAATACACTGGTCTTCCTTACTTGCCTTCATTTCATATTTATTTGCATTACTATTTATATTTATTTGCGTTACTATTCTTTCACAGTGATGCACTGGCTAATTCCCTCCTAGATTAGGATAAATACACAGATACATAGATAGATAGACAGACATATGTATATACTCAATCCTACAATACATAAAAATAATTTCACAATATTCCATTACTACCACTATCAACAACAACCGTAAATGTAAAAAGTTCAAGATTTCTTTCTAGTTCACCTTTAAACTGAAAGTGCCCAGTCAAGATATTATGTTCAAAATAATAAGTTATTATTTCTTTCCCATATGTGTAATCACACCATCTACTTGATATATAGTTAGATTCATTTACCTCTGCCTGTATTCCATTTTTACTCCAAATTGTGTAATTTAATTTTACGTTTGCAATATAAAAAACATTAACATGTTTATTGACTACACCAAAGCCTTTGACTGTGTGGATCACAACAAATTGTGGAAAATTCTTCAAGAGATGGGGATACCAAACCACCTGACCTGCCTCCTGAGAAATCTGTATGCAGGTCAAGAAGCAACAGTTAGAACTGGACATGGAACAACAGACTGGTTCCAAATAGGAAAAGGAGTATGTCAAGGCTGTATATTGTCACCCTGCTTATTTAACATATATGCAGAGTACATCATGCAAAATGCCAAGCTGGATGAAGCACAAGCTGGAATCAAGATTGCCAGGAGAAATATCAATAATCTCATATATGCAGATGACACCACCCTTATCACAGAAAGCAAAGAAGAACTAAAGAGCCTCTTGATGAAAGTGACAGAGGAGAGTGAAAAAGCTGGCTTAAAACTCAATATTCAGAAAATGAAAATCATGGCATCTGGTCCCATCACTTCATGGAAAAGAGATGGGAAAACAATGGGAGACTTTATTTTGGAGGGTTCCAAAATCACTGGAGATGGTGACTGCAGCCATGAAATTAAAAGACGCTTGCTCCTTGGAAGAAAAGCTATGACCAACCTAGACAGCATATTAAAAAGCAGAGACATTACTTTCCAACAAAGATCCATCTCATCAAGGCTATGGTTTTTCCATTGGTCATGTATGGATGTGAGATTTGGACTATACAGAAAACTGAGTGCCAAAGAATTGATGCTTTTGAACTGTGGTGTTGGAGAAGACTCTTGAGAGTCCCTTGGACTGCAGGGAGATCCAACCAGTCCATCCTAAAGGAAATTAGTCCTGAATATTCATTGGAAGGACTGATGCTGAAGCTCCAATACTTTGGCCACCTGATGCGAAGAACTGACTTATTGGAAAAGACCCTGATGCTGGGAAAGATTGAAGGCAGGAGGAGAAGGGGACGACAGAGGATGAGATGATTGGATGGCATCACTGACTCAATGGACATGAGTTTGAGTAAGCTCTGGGAGTTGGTGATGGACAGGGAAGCCTGGTGTCCATGGTGTAATCAGACACAACTGAGTGACTAAACTGAACTGAAAATCAAAACTAGTTGAAAAAAAAAAAGGTATTTTCAGGGTGGCATCATTCTCTTCCCTAATATTTCTAATCCCATTCTCATACTATAGATTAGATTACCAATTTCACTTTTTCAGTTTATCCTTTCTGTGTATCATTTTGAAAAAAAAAAAAAAAATCAGTTATATAAACAGATGGACCTTCTTAATTCTTCCATCTTACATAAGAATAATGTAGCCTGTCCAGAACCGCGTTAGGCATTACTGACAAAATGGAGGCATGGTCCCCAGCCCCCTCTCCTCATTCCGCAGGCACAGATCCCGGGATGAAGGAGTTAGGCCTTGTAATTCTGACTTGTCTTTTCCTCTCCTTGGCTGAGTTGACAGAAAAGTAATATTAAGTTGCTTATTGTTCTTGAGAGGAGCATGAGAAGGCAAAAGCCTTCTGCAGCTGTGCTCAGAAAATAATTCATAAAGTTAATCACTGACATTTGTTCAAGGACTTTTACAAAAGAATGTTCCAGGATGAGCACATAGGCCGTAGCTTGAGGCCATGGGAGGGATTGATATCTGAAGCCTATTTGTGAGGAGAATGTTTATGGCAAAGGAGTTTACTGAATTTAGGGCTTAGAAATAATTACAATAGTTAGAAGTTAAAGATTTAAGGAATGTTGTAAAGTTAGCATATTTTACTATAGCTTATAGAAGTTAGGAATTTTTAGAGACACTATAGCTAGAAGCCTTCTTAAGAGATAATGAGCTCAGGATGTTAGGGGCAAACAGGATTTAGGAAGATAAGTAGTAAACTGAGGAATGTAGCATGAGTTACAATGTAATCACAAGTTAACTATGGGACACATTAGAAGAGGTAGATAATAGATGATAAGGCTGATTCCCAGAGAATCACTGAAGCAGGAACTCTGAAGAGCAACAGTGATTTATGGAGATAATAAATCTGGGAGAGGGGGAACTGAAAATGTCAAAAATCTGGCCTAATGTTTTTGTAAAAGTATAAAAGAGAACGTTAAACTTGGAATAAACAGGCAGTCCATAGAAAACAGAGGCTGTCTCATCGGCCGACACTGTCATCTCTTCAGGTTGAATCCCTGGTTGCAGGAGTTGGACTCCAGTAGAAGCATGCTGTATGTGCCTTTCTATATGTTGCTTTTTGCATTAATGATAACTCTGGGAATCACTCCATATAAATTCATAAGGATCTTTCTGATTGTATTCTTCAATACACCACTGTGTGAGCTGTACCATGACTCATTCAAGTAATCTCTTATACACAAGCATTTAGGATGTTTTCAACATTTCATAAGTACAGATGATGACATACGTGTTCATATGAACAAAGTTAAACACACTTCTATATGCTGAAAAGTCATTTTTATATCAATTTTTGTGAAATGTCTAGATATTTCACCAATTTTATAGTTTTTGTTTGTTTTGTCTTGGGGGTGTTTCTCTTTTTCCTCTTCAATTTGTAATAACTGCTCAATTCATATATGAAGAATGTTAGCTCTTTATCATAATGTATCCTGTAAATATTTTCTTCCAGCTTATCACTTGTGATTTGGGTTTTTGTTTTGTTTTTTCCTTGCAAAAGGAATTAAAAAATTTTTACTTACACACAGTCAAGTTTTATGGTATCTAAATGCTAAATTATAGAAAACTGTTTCTTGTGCTCACTTTATAAAGGAATTCTTGCTTATTCCCTGGTTGCTCAGAGGGTAAAGAATCCATCAGCAACGCAGGAGACCCACATTCGATCCCATGGTCAACAAGAACCCATGGAGAAAGGAATGGTTACCCACTCCAGTATTTTTGCCTGGAGAATTCCATGGACAGAGGAAGCTTGCAGGATGCAGTCCATGGATTCACAGGAGTTGGAGGCAACTGAGTATGCACACCCACACTATGATATGAAAGGATAAAACTGAGCAAGACTTTGTGGGGCTCCTGGGCCTTTCTGTCTCTATTTCTGGACTACAGTCTCCATGATCTTCTCTAAGTTCTAAAAGTTCAGTTCAGTTGCTCAGTCGTGTCCAACACTTTGTAACCCCATGCACTGCAGCACGCCAGGCTTCCCTGTCTGTCACCAACTCCCAGAGCTTGCTCAAACTCATGCCCATCAAGTCAGTGATGCCACCCAACCAGCTCATCCTCTGTCGTCCCCTTCTCCTCCTGCCTTCAATCTTTCCCAGCATCAGGGTCTTTTCCAATGAGTCAGTTCTTCCCATCAGGTGGCCAAAGTATTGGAGTTTCAGCTTCAGCATCAGTCCTTCCAATGAATATTCAGGACTGATTTCCTTTAGGATGGACTGGGTGGATCTCCCTGCAGTCCAAGGGACTCTCAAGAGTCTTCTCCAACACCATAGATTGAAAACATCGATTCTTCAGGCTCAGCTTTATTTATGGTTCAACTCTCACATCCATACATGACTACTGGAAAAACCATACCTTTGATCAGGTCGACCTTTGTCGGAAAAGTAATGTCTGTGCTTTTTAATGTGTTGTCTACATTGGTCATAGTTTTTCTTCCAAGGAGCAAGTGGCTTTTAATTTCATGGCTGCATCACCACTTGCAGTGATTTTGGAGCCCAAGAAAATAAAGTCTCTCACTGTTTCCACTGTTTCCCCATCTATTTGCCATGAAGTGATGGGACTGGATGCCATGATCTTCATTTTTTGAATATTGAGTTTTAAGCCAGCTTTTTCACTCTTCTCTTTCACTTTTATCAAGAGGCTCTTTAGTTCTTCACTTTCTGCCATAAGGGTGGTGTCATCTGCATATCTGAAGTTATTGATATTTCTCTTGGCAATCTTGATTCCAGCTTGTGCTTCATCCAGCTCGGCATTTCATATGATGTACTCTGCATGTAAGTTATGTAAGCAGAATAACAATATACAGCCTTGAAGTACTCCTTTCCCAATTTGGAACCAGTCCACTGTTTTATGTCCAGTTCTAATTGTTGCTTCTTGACCTCCATACAGAATTCTCAGAAGTCAGGTCAGGTGGTCTGGTATTCCCATCTCTTGAAGACTTTTCCACAGTTTGTTGTGATCCACACAGGAAAAGTTTTTGGTGTAGTCAATAAAGCAGAAGTAGATGTTTTTCTGGAACTCTCTTGCTTTTTCTTTGCCCCAGCAGATGTTGGCAATTTGATTTCTGGTTCCTATGAAAAAGAAATCCCCAAGAAAAATAAATGCAAAAAACGAAATGGCTGCCTGAGCAGGCCTTACACATACCTGAGAAAAGAAGAGAACCTAAAGGCAAAGGAGAAAAGGAAAGATATACACATCTGAATGCAGAGTTCCAAAGAATAGCAAGAAGAGATAAGAAAGCCTTCCTAAGTGATCAATGCAAAAAACAGAGGAAAACAATAGAATGGGAAAGACTAGAGATCTCTTCAAGAAAATCAGAGATACCAAGGGAACATTTCATGCAAAGATGGGCACAAAAAAGAACAGAAACAGTATGGACCTAACAGAAGCAGAAGACATTAAGAAGAGGTGGCAAGAATACACAGACGAACATATACAAAAAAAGTCTCAATGACCCAGATAATCACGATGGTGTGATCACTCACCTAGAGCCAGAAATCCTGGACTGCGAAGTCATGCAGGCCTTAGGAAGCATCACTATGAACAAAGCTAGTGGAGGTGATGAAATTCCAGTTGAGCTATTTCCAATCCTAAAAGGTGCGCTGTTAACCTGCTGCACGTAATATGCCAGCAAATTTGAAAAACTCGGCAGGGGCCACAGGGCTGGAAAGGTCAGTTTTCAATCCAATCCCAAAGAAAGACAATGCCAAAGAATGTTCAAACACAATTGCACTCATCTCACACATCTTGCTCAAAATCCTCCAAGCAAGGCTTCAACAGTACATGAACCAAGAACTTCTGGATGTTCAAGCTGGATTTAGAAAAGGCAGAATTTCACACGGGCAGATGTGAATAACTGCTAATATAGGAAGAGAAGGTATGCAAAGATAAGGGAAGTGTTCTCTGCTTAGTTGTTCAGTTGTGTCTGACTCTTTGCGACCCTATAGACTTCAGCCCACTAGGCTCCCCTGTCCAAGGGGATTCTCCAGAATACTGGAGTAGGTTACCATGCCCTCCTCTAGGGGTTCTTCCCAACCCAGGGATCAAACCCAGGTCTCCCACATTGTAGGCAGATTCTTTACCTACTAAGCCACCAGGAAAGCCCAAGAAAACTAGAGTGGGTAGTCTATCCCTTCTCCAGTGGATCTTCCTGACCCAGGAATCAAACCATGGTCTTCTGCATTGCAGGCAGCTTCTTTACCAGCTGAGCTACCAGGGAAGCCCTGCATATCCCTTGAGGGGGAACCAGGACCCCTGGTTCCAAGGCTGCACTATTGTTTTCCTGGCTGCCTGTCCTTTGTCTTTGCATCTGGTAGCCAGGAAACAACAGTGTAGCCTTGGGGTGGGGTCCTGGTTCCTCCTCAAGGAATGTACTACCAATGTCTTTAAGCTCTTTACCCTCCTTTGTCTTTGCATCTGGTAGCCAGGAAACAACAGTGTAGCCTTGGGGTAGTATCCTGGTTCCTCCTCAAGGGATGTACTACCAATGTTTTTAAGCTCTTTAAGATGTCAGCATTCTTCACACCAAAGAAAGCCCACCTGAGGCTACATTAAATGAACCAGAGAAGCTCATCAAGACCAGATTAGAGGAGTGAAGGCCCAGCACACATCCTACTCTTGTCAGCACTTTGCTATAAATCTCCTCATCAAATCCTCCCCTGTTAGAACACATAGTTTTTGGCAGCAAGAGCCCAATGTGTTCCTCTTTGCCTGACAAAGCAATAGAGCTATTTTTCCTTCTTCACACAAAACTCTGTCTCTGAGAATTGATCTAGCACAAGTGCACAGAGGCTGAGCTTTTGGCATCAAGGGCAAGCATATAGGAATAAAATACTATTTGCCTACTGACCTCAGGGCAAATTCAAAGATGCATAAACTTTATTTCTGCAGGCCTTTCATCTCCTGACAGTGTAGCTTTCATTTTCGCTAACCCCAGGTTTCCTCAGCAGGCCAGCTTCACCAGAGAGCTGCAAACTAAACCTAAATTACTAAAGAAGGTACTGCTCACTCATCATAACCACAGGAATCTTTCTCTAGAGCAAATAATAACTTGTAGTGCAAATTTACTTTATAATCATCTACTTTTATAAAGCAAGGATCACTTACATTGTATTTTGTTATCTCTCATTGATGGTACATTTTTTCTTATTATTTTTCGTATCAAGTAATCTATGTTTGGGCTTCCCCAGTGGCTTAGATGGTAAAGAATCTGCCTGTAATGCGGGAGAACTGGGTTCGATCCCTGGGTAGAGACGATCCCCTGGAGAAGGGAACAGCTAACCACTCCAGTATTCTGGCCTGGAGAATTCCATGGACAGAGGAGCCTGGCAGGCTTCAGTCCACGGGGTCGCAAAAGTCAGACATGACTGAGCAACTTTCACACAATACAACGATCTATATTATAGAAAAACACAACAGTCAAGTTAAAAGAAAACTTTTGAAATTGTTAACATTATAGGACATATTACTATATTAATATATACTTATTTGAAATATTGAATATACTCTATTCAATAAGACTATATTTACTATATTAATGACTGTAGCCATGAAATTAGAAGACACTTGCTTATTGGAAGGAAGGCTAAGACAAACCTAGACAGTGTATTAAAAAGCAAAGATATCACTTTGCTGACAAAAGTCCATATAGTCAAAGCTACGCTCTTTCCAGTAGTCATGTACAGATGTGAGAGTTGGACCATAAAGAAGGCTGAATGTCGAAGAATTGATGCTTTTGAATTGTGGTGCTGGAGAAGACTCTTGAGAGTCCCTTGGACAGCAAGGAGATCAAATCAATCAATCAGATTCTAAGAAAAATCAACCCTGAATACTCATTGGAAGGACTGATGCTGAAGCTCAAGCTCAAGCTCCAATACTTTGGCCACTGGATGCGAACAGCCAACTCATTGGAAAAGACCCTGATGCTGGGAAAGACTGAAGGCACAAGAAGAGGGCAACAGAGGATGAGATGGCTGGATGGCATCACCGATTTAATGGACATCAACTTGGGCGAACTTTGGGAAACAGGGAGGGACAGAGAGGCAGGACATGCTGGAGTCTATGGGATAGCAAAGAATCAGACACGACTTAGTGACTGAACAACAATAGTATTTACTATACTTCCCATTTTGTTCAGTTCAGTTCAGTTCAGTCGCTCAGTTGTGTCTGACTCTTTGCGAACCCATGAATCGCAGCATGCTAGACCTCCCTGTCCATCACCAACTCCTGGAGTTCACTCAGACTCATGTCCATCGAGTCAGTGATGACATCCAGCCATCTCATCCTCTCATCCTCATGTCATCCCTTTCTCCTCCTACCTTCAGTCATTCCCAGCATCAGGGTCTTTTCCAATGAGTCTACTCTTTGCATCAGGTGGCCAAAGGATTGGAGTTTCAGCTTCAACATCAGTCCTTCCAGTGAACACTCAAGACTGATTTCCTTTAGGATGGTCTGGTTGGATATCCTTGCAGTCCAAGGAACTCTCAAGAGTCTTCTCCAACACCACAGTTCAAAAGCATCCATTCTTCGGCGCTCAGCTTTCTTCACAGTCCAACTCTCACATCCATACATGACCACTGGAAAAACCATAGCCTTGACTAGATGGACCTTTGTTGGCAAAGTAATGTCTCTGCTTTTCAATATGCTATCTAGGTTGGTCATAACTTTCCTTCCAAGGAGTAACAAAATAACCCATTTTGTTATTTATTTGTATTTTCCCTTAATATAAAAATTTTCCATGATATTATCACCAACATAAGCATTTTTAAAGGCTATATGGTATTCCACTATACAAAGTGTAGGGAAGAGAAGTGGAGCAGAATTTACCACCCCAAAATGTCTCTTTCAAATGCAGATTATTTCAAGCTGAAAACAACGGAGGCCCAAAAGATTCAGGAAGAAAACTTTGATCTTCTGCCTAAGGCTAAAAGAATGTAGATACAGGACCTATTCCCTGAATAGATCTATCACCAGAGGTAACTGCAAAGAATGAGGGTTAGGATGGTGGAGGCAGGGTCTAGAGCTGAGAGTCTACTGTGTCCCACTGTCACTGCTTGGCCCACAAACACTTATTTACCAAGCTTTTGCTTTTCCAACTCCTTGTCAATGGCCTTCTTTCCTTTCAAGTCCCAAACCACTACCCTCAACATCTTCCTTTGTCTTTATCTGAAGACGCTTTTTAAGGTGAAGGTTTCAGTCATTCTAGCAAGTTACTGTATTTTCCTGAGTCTTTCCGATAAAAATGCTATTAAACTCTTCTTTGACTTTCTCCTGTTAATCTTTCTCGCATTGATTTAATTCTTAGAACAGATAGAAGAACCTAAAAGGGTAAAGGAAAATTTCTTCCTCCCCAACAAAAGACAGAAAATATTTAATCATGTATTATGCATTTAGGATGTTTGGCTTTTCTGTTTACTATCATAAACAATAAAATTACTTAAAGACACATGCCTTTGTGAACTTGTCAAGATATTTCTTTAAGATAAATATATAGACACACACTTGTTGGATCAAACCGTGTACAAGATTTTTTTATATACACAGCTGAGTTGCCACCAGCAGTGTTTGAAAATAACTGTTCCCTTTACACACACCTACCCCACTTAGTGTTATCATTCTTACTAATGCTTTTTTATCTCAATTTCTTAACACGAGACTGAACAGCAAATGTAAAACTCCACTGAAGCACAAAACAAATAAATTTAGAACAAAATATTACTGATGTGTGTCTAAAACATTGCAAAACTCCTCCCAGCCTCTGAACATCTATTGAAACATCTGAGAAACCACTTCATTCAAAGACGACAATTTTTTTACTCTGTCTATACAGCTTCATCTTTAAGACCTTAAACTTCAGTGCAACTTCTGAACAGCTCTTCCCATTGAATAGTAGCTCAAGCTTGGTTCTGATTGTAAATAAATAAGAAGGTCCCTAACCAAGATGCATAGACCCAAGAAAGTTGTAGGAAGAAGCTTACATAAAAGCTTCTCCCATTAGGTCTGAACTAATTAAAACTCCAAGATAATTCTCCCTCATCAGTTACTGGCTAAACACACTTGCCTTAGAAATTTTTACCTCAGGTTCTAGTCTAATGGCCCACACTTCTAAATTACACTTTTAATTGAAAAGCAACAATACAAAATTTTTTTTTTCACAACCATCTGTGCTTTCCAAAGAACACGTGACTGCTGCTGATAAATCTACTATTTTGCACACCTTAATCTTTATGTTTAGGATTTGAAAAGCTTAGGAAAATAATGCTGTTCTACAAAAACAGTATGTGATCAGAAACACTTGCTTTAAAATTTTATGTTTGGTGTGTGAAGCTTCTTAACAAGTGTTTATTAAACTGCATAATTTCAAAGCCTGAAGTGGTATATTGCAATGTTTTCCTGGGAGTTGATCACATTTGCATATCCTTTTACACTTCTTGGGAAATTAATATTGCCTTTTGTTTCTTGAACTTAGCTAATATAACTTGCCATTTTTACTTTTCATTGCTATGAGTAATACAGAGTGAACCCCCAAAGGGATCCCTGCAATGCCTACATAAGCTTTATTCTCTTGCTGTTACATTTTTTCATATGAATACATTAAATCAAGATTAATAAACCTTTGCAGAATTCACTGGCCTTGCAAAAAGGCAAGATTCATAATGGTAAAGGCTGCCCAGTGAGTAAAGGAAAATTCCTTTTAAAACTGGAGCCAAAGGCCAGGGTTTACAGAGCCCTCACTACATCCAACAGCTTGCCAGAGATCCTTTACCAAGAAAGGAATATTTCAACAGTGGCTCAAGTCTAAGCAGAAGTGGCTTCACCACCAAGATACAAAAACCCAGCTGGCGAAAATTAGACTGCTTTCTCTCAAGCATATGTCTTTGTCAGAAGTTAAAACTGACCATGATTTTAGGATTTTAAACATTCCAGCTGAAGCACATGGGGTTGGAAATGGGATGATAATCAAAGAAAGAGTATGGCAGAAGCTGAAAAAAGAGGAACATCAGGAGTAGCTAAAAAGCTCGACAAAGCAAATCAAATGTAGAAAAGGGAAATTCCTGAAAATACCACATACCACACTAGACAAAGGTCACTGGAAGCCTCCAAGGATCATCCTTCACTCATCTGCCCTGTAGTGGCGGAAAAATAATGGTCTATCTATTGCTCTGAGTTCTTGGCTGAGACCTCTATAAAATGAGATTTAATGGAGAAAAAAAATTATATATGTACAGGAGCCCCACAACATGAGACTCAAAAAGCAACCAGAGGATTGAGGCTGATATCTTGATACTATCCTGAGTTAAAGGAAAGGAAAGGGGTCTGAGACTTCAAAGTTGTTGTTGTTAAGTCTCTAAGTCATATTGGACTCTTTGTGACCCCCTGGCCTGTAGCCTGCAGGCTGCTCTGTCCATGGGATTTCCCAGGCAAGTATATTGCAGTGGGTGCCATTTCCTTCTCCAGGGGATCTTCTGACCCAGGGATAGAACCCACCTCTTCTGTGTCTCCTGCATTGGCACATGGATTTTTTACTACTGAGCTACCAAGGAAGCCCAAGACTTCAAAAAGAGGAAGGCAATCTACATGAAGGTGAGAGAAGTCTGGAAAGCAAAGGTTATCCTGCCCGGGAGGTAAGTCTCTCTAATTAAAAAATGCTCTGGCAATAGCTATCTTCTCATTCTAATGTAAATTTCCTTTTAAAATATAGATTTTTCCTTACAATATAGATTTTTCCCTACAAAAATGTAGATCTACAACTGTAGAATTCCTTAACTTCTACTCTGTTTTCAGAGCTTCTCCTATGTTGCAGTTTCTTAAATATAATTAGCTTAAAATAATCTTTATGCCAAAGAGGCATATTTTGGGGTGGCCCATTCTGCTCCCCTTCCACCTCTCCCAGCAGCCGCTCTGTCCAGTTGACAATTTGGTCAAGGCCAGGAAACCTAAATAGCAACCTGAAAGAAAAGTTGGGAGCAACTTCAAGATACCTGACCTCTGGGATAAACACCCCATACCCTGTCAGAAAGTACTTTCTACTATCCCTTACACTGCTTTCACTTACTCTTCTCCTTGAAGTTCATTTTCAAAATGGTCAAGAGTCAGGGTAAGGGGATTCAGGGCCAGGATTAGAGTGAGGCAATCAGCTGAGGGACAAAATTTAAGAAGCCACCACAGGAGAGTTCTCAGTCTTAAGATGAGGCCAACAGAAAGCCAAGAACAACCACGTGGGCCCAACCTAACCTTTAGGCGTGGATCTGGTCATACCTAAAGATCTACCCTTATATTTGTCACTTGAGTCATTATGATTCCTTTGACCTAAGCTAATGTAGGTTCTATTCCCAACTCCTGAAACTAAAATCTCTTAACTCTACAGCCTAGGAAGAAGTCTTTCATGTTCCACCCGTCAAGGAACTTACGAGAGCATTTTGGAAATAAGATGTAATAACTGGATTTCACATCACAGCCTCAGCTTTCCCATTTTACAGCTTTGTTCGTTCATGCTCTCAAGGATTCGCTTTACTTTTATAAACCTATATTTCCTGATTTTCAAAACTGAGAAAATCATTTCTTACTTTTTATGATATTATTTTGAGGATCAAAAAGACTATGTTGCTGAAATGCAAAAAAAAAAAAGAAAAATTATTATGATTACGACATCACAAACTAATCTATACACAAAAATGAAGTGGCAAATGATGATAATAAGAGAGAGAGAATTAAGAGGCATTATAAGGCTCAGTGAACAATAATCATAACTAATGACATTTACCTAGTGCATGCTTTGTGTTAGGCATTGTGCTGTTCTTTAAATACATCATATCATATCATTTAACATTCTCAAACTTCAAAAGCCCATTTTTAGATAAGGCTTAAAGAACAAAAAACACTTTTTAAGTTAAAAAAGTAAGTGGCCGAAGCAAAATAAAACCCAGTTCCGGGCCACCAAAGCCAATGCATACTTGTAAGTGAAACAGAAGATATGAAGGAAACACTCCGTAGAATATAATTCAGTTATAAAAAAAATCCATCATCATATAATTGATTTAGCAATTCTATGGCTTTATGTAGAACTGCGCATAATATATCTAACTCATTTAAAGTCTAGTCATGTAATATCACAAGGTAATAAATAAAGTTGCGCTATTTTCTAAACATCTGGATTACTAAGCCAATTTTACACATTTAATTCAGCTATTTGGTGTCATAAACATGTAGAAAAAAATTCATGGGGAAAAAAAATGACTGTACATCTGGCACAAATATGGCTACAAGAATTGGACTTACAATGACTAAGTTATGTTTTTCCATCCTATATCCTCCAGAGGACGAATACGCCAAATATAACTGTTTCCAAAGTAACCATGATCAAGATAGGCGACTGCACAAAGGAGCCAGAATGAATAGGTTATGCTCAGCCCTCTTCAAAAGCTGAGACTTCCTCTCAGGATAAGGAACCTGTAGTTTCTTATCCTTGACAAGTTGGCCTATAAACCAAAACAAGAGCGTCACTTCTTGGTTCTTCCATTGCATTGGCGCACATCAGATTGTCCAAAGGGAGCTCAATTTTTAAGTCACTCATCATGCCTGTCTAGAACTTCTTTTACTCATTCATTCTTTCAGTTACTCAATGATGCCTTCTATTTCCTGAGCCCTGGACTAGGGATCCAAGATCCCAAACATCCCTGCCTAGAAGACTAGGAAAGATAAGGTGTCTGGAGTCTCCATCTTCCCCCTCTCTTCCCCAGCCATTGGCTGCTGTGAGAATTAATCCTGTGAGTTTTGGCAGCCCTTGAGGCTCAATATGATTAATTTTAACATCAAGAGCAATGACTAATATCAAAAATAAAACAGGTGTTAGAAGAAAACATTAATTTCTTTACAACTTCGATGTGGGGAAAGTCTTTCTATGATTCAAATCCAAATGTTAAAAAAATTTGGAAAATATTGAAAATTTTGACTATATGAAAATTTAAAGATTCTCTTGCACAGAAAAAATAACCCATAAGCAATGTAAAAAAAAACAAATATACATATTCACTAGTTTTGTATTAAGCACCTGAAGAATAAACCAGAAACTAAGGAAAATATTCACTATGAAGGGTGAATAAGACCTCAGTGAGAGGGTAGGCATGAAATAGGACTTCCTGGGACAAAGTTTTATCTACATTGGGTTTTTGAACCATGTATGTAAAGTTTTACATATTCAAATAGAAAAAGATTGAAAAAACAAAACCTAAACTTGCAAGCAAGCAGGAAAAGAAGGAAGATGAATGACATACTGATAAAAATGACCACAGATGACCAAAAAATGAATTCCAATAACTTGAATCTGGTACTCTGAATGTATATTCACAGTGGAACGTTAGTACAAAAACAAATACAAATTAATCTTGAACTTTACTTAGCAGATTGCTTGTTAGAAGTAGTATTGATGTAGTATTTCTGAAACTACTTTTTGTATGTTACAGGATAGAGCAAGTGAATCAATAGAGTGAACTCTCACAGTGGAATAAAGGAGAAACAAATATGAAATGAGGGAAGCTGAAGAAGAATATCGTGATGCTGGATTTGAATTGTAGGTTATTATATATATAGTATATACATATATATCTATATCTACAAAATATATATATATCTATATCTACAAATATATATATATAATATATATATATATATATATATATATTTAGAGTAATGACAACAAAGTATCAATGAGCCCACCTAGTAGCCAAATCTTTGTTTCTAAATTCCATTCCCAACTAAAGGGAGGCAGTGCTCTTTGAAAAAACGACTTATTCCAGGTCAGGAGAATCAGGTAAGAATACAAGGTAAGCTTAAAAGATCTTATTTTCTTCAAGAGCATACTCAAAACTGAGGGAGAAATGTCATGAGGACATAAGAACTAGCTGTAGAGGGGATCCTACTGGCTAAACTGGGGACAATTTGAGCATCACTAAAGAATAAGGACCCCAATAACTCAGTGGTAAAGAATCCACCTGCCATGCAGGAGACCCAGGAGACACAGGTTTGATTCCTGGGTTGAGAAGATCCCATGGAAGAAGAACGGCAACCTAGTATTTTTGCCTGGGAAATCCCATGGACAGAGGAGCCTGGCAGGCTACAGTCCATGGGGTTGCAAAGAGTTGGACATGACTGAGCACAAAGCACTTTCCAAAGAATAAGAATCTGTTTATATAGTTATATTTAATTTGTGAAACTTCCTTGGGCTATATATGTATACGTACGCTGCTGCTGCTGCTAAGTCGCTTCAGTCGTGTCCGACTCTGTGCGACCCCATAGATGGCAGCCCACCAGGCTCCCCCGTCCCTGGGATTCTCCAGGCAAGAACACTGGAGTGGGTTGCCATTTCCTTCTCCAATGCATGAAAGTGAAAAGTGAAAGTGAAGTCGCTCAGTCGTGTCCGACTCTTAGCGACCCCATGGACTGCAGCCTACCAGGCTCCTCCGTCCATGGGATTTTCTAGGCAAAAGTACTGGAGTGGGGTGTTATTGCCTTCTCTGGTGTATACGTATGTACGTGTGTATATATATATATATACACGTATATGTGTATATATACATATATATGTATATGTATATATATACACACGTATATATGTATATATATACACACGTATGTGTGTGTGTGTGTGTGTATATATATATATATATATATATATATGATTTGTGCATCTTCTGTAAGTAGGCTTTACTTCAATACAAAGTTTACAGTGACTTGGGGGTAAAAAGGTATGATAAAAGCAGTAAAAAAAAAAAAAAACCAACATTTTATTTTAGCTGAAACAAGTACCACACTCTATGAGTACGTTCTTTCAGCCATAATGATAATTATCAAATCCTAGTATGGATGTAGTCTTCCTGGTGGCTCAGATGGTAAAGAATCTGCCTGCAATGCAGGAGACCCAGGTTCAATCCCTGGGTCAGGAAGATCCTCTGGAGGAGTAAGTGGCAACCCACTCCAGTATTCTTGCCTGGAGAATTCTATGGACAATATGGATATGGGGAGGAGGAGCACTTTTGTTACCAAAGAATGTCAGTTAATAAATATATGAGAATAATACTATTAGAAGAATACCATCAGGCAGCATTCATCCATGAATAATACAACTAATGGATGAAAAAAGTTTTTTGGATAAAAGATATTCACTCACTCTCAAAATGTCACTTTCTGATTATAAAGCAAAAAATCCAATCTCATTAAAATACATAATTTCCAAATTTTGAGGGGTCTGGAAAATATCACCTTAATCAAGTGATCATATAGCATTACCAATAATGATACAAACAAATTATGTGCCCCTTATATGATTCAATGTGAAGTACACAGTATCATTTAGATAGTATTTGACCAAAAATATTTAAACTAAATCTAATGATGAGGAAGCAACTGGACAATCCATAATGCATGGCATTCCACAAGACACTGCCTTGGAATTTTCAAAAATATTAACCCATGAAAGATAAATAAAAGCAGAAGACTATTCTAGATTAAAAAAGAGTCCAAAGAGGAATAAGAACTAAAGAAAACGTGTAATCCAGTTGGATTTATAAAAAGGAAAACATAAATAAGGAAAAGGGACATTATAAGGTACAAGTGACATTAATCCGGACATCTGATTATATTTGATAATACTAGTTGTTCAGTCGCTAAGTCACATCTGACTCTTTGTGACCCCAGGGACTATAACATGCCAGGCTCCACTGTCCTTCATTATCTCCTGGAGTTTGCTCAATTTATGTCCATGGAGTCAGTGATACCATCTAACCAGCTCATCCTCTGCTGCCCCACTTCTACTCTTGCCCTCAAACTTTTGCCTCTTCGCATCAGGTGACCAAAGTATTGGAGCTTCACCTTCAGCATCAGTCCTTCCAATGAATATTCAGGACTGATTTCCTTTAGGGTTGACTGGTTTTGATCTCCTTGCAGTCCAAGGAATTCTCAAGAGTCTCCTCAAATACCACAATTTGAAAGCATCAACTCTTCAGCGCTCAGCTTTCCTGATAGTCCAACTCTCACATCCATACATGACTACTGGAAAAACCATAGCTTTGACTAAACGGACCTTTGTTGGCAAAGTGTTGTCTCTGCTTTTTAATATGCTGTGTAGGTTTGTCGTAGCTATCCTTCCAAGTAACAAGTTTCTTTTAATTTCATGGTGGCAGTTACCTTCCACAGTGATTTTGGAGCCCAAGAAAATAAAATCTATCACTGCTTCCACTTTTTCCCCTCCTATTTGCCATGAAGTGATGGGACCAGATGCCATGATCTTCATTTTTTTTGAATGCTGAGTTTCAAACCAGTTTTTTCACTCTCCTCTTTTACCTTCATCAAGAGGCTCTTTATTTTTTTATAATTTTAAATCTATTTATTTTTTAATTGAAGGATAACTGCTTTACAGAACTGTGTTGGTTCCTGCCAAACATCAACATGAATCAGCTATAGATATACATATGTCCCCTTCCACGTCCCTCCCCACCCCTCCCCGCCCTCCCACTTTCCTTCCCATCCCACCCCTCTAATTCCTCTTCACTTTCTGCCATTAGAGTGGTATCATCTGCATATCTGAGGTTGTTGCTATTTCTCCCAGAAATCTTTTTTTATTTTATTTGATAACATATCAGTGTTTAAATTTCTTGGGTGTGACAATAGTATTATGGTTACATATTGATCTTAGGAGATACAGGGTTAAATGTCAGATGGAAATACAATGTCTACAACTGAATTTCAATTAGTTTTGCAAAAGTATTTAAATAAGAAAAAGAAAGCAAATGAACAACAGTAACAAATGTTAATGAATAACTGAATTCTTATGAATGGTATTTAGGTACCTATTGTTCTCTTTTCTCAATTTTTCCTAAGTTTTAATATTTTCAGAGTAAAAAGCTGGGAGGAAAATAATTGTGATAGACTAAAAAAATTAAAGAACAACTAGTATTTTCTAAATGCTTGCTATGTGTTAGGTTCTATTCATAAGGGGGTTTCAATAATAACTTATTTAATCCTCATAATTTTATGTGATTGATAGTAATATTTTACAGATGAGGAAACTGAATACTGTAGAGGTAAAATTACTTGTCCAAGTTAGTAATCAGAGTGGTTAGGATCTGAAACTAAGAAATTTAGATTTATCACCAGATGGTCAACATCGAAATCAGATTGATTATATTCTTTGCAGCCAAAGATGGAGAAGCTCTATACAGTCAGCAAAAACAAGACCAGGAGCTGACTGTGGCTCAGACCATGAACTCCTTATTGCCAAATTCAGACTTAAATTGAAGAAAGTGGGGAAAACCACTAGACCATTCAGGTATGACCTAAGTCAAATCCCTTATGATTATACAGTGGAAGTGAGAAATAGATTTAAGGACCTAGACCTGATAGATAGAGTGCCTGATGAACTATGCAATGAGGTTCATGACATTGTACAGCAGACAGGGATCAAGATCATTCCCATGGAAAAGAAATGCAAAAAAGCAAAATGGCTGTCTGGGGAGGCCTTACAAATAGCTGTGAAAAGAAGAGAAGCAAAAAGCAAAGGAGAAAAGGAAAGATATAAATATCTGAATGCAGAGTTCCAAAGAATAGCAAGAAGAGATAAGAAAGCCTTCTTCAGTGATCAATGCAAAGAAATAGAGGAAAACAACGGAATGGGAAAGACTAGGGATCTCTTCAAGAAAATCAGAGATACCAAAGGAACATTTCATGCAAAGATGGGCTCGATAAAAGATAGAAACGGTATGGACCTAACAGAATCAGAAGATATTAAGAAGAGGTAGCAAGAATACACAGAAGAACTATACAAAAAAGATCTTTACGACCCAGATAATCACAATGGTGTGATCACTCACCTAGAGCCAGATTTCCTGGAATGTGAAGTCAAGTGGGCCTTAGAAAGCATCACTATGAACAAAGCTAGTGGAGGTGATGGAATTCCAGTTGAGCTATTCCAAATCCTGAAAGATGATGCCGTGAAAGTGCTGCACTCAATATGCCAGAAAATTTGGAAAACTCAGCAGTGGCCACAGGACTGGAAGAGGGCAGTTTTCATTCCAATCCCAAAGAAAGGCAATGCCAAAGAATGCTCAAATTACCGCACAATTGCACTCATCTCACACGCTAGCAAAGTAATGCTCAAAATTCTCCAAGCCAGGCTTCAGCAATATGTGAACCGTGAACTTCCTGATGTTCAAGCTGGTTTTAGAGGAACCAGAGATCAAATTGCCAACATCCGCTGGATCATGGAAAAAGCAAGAGAGTTCCAGAAAAGCATCTATTTCTGCTTTATTGACAATGCCAAAGCCTTTGACTGTGTGGATCACAATAAACTGTGGAAAAATTCTGAAAGAGATGGGAATACCAGACCACCTGACCTGCCTCTTGAGAAATCTGTATGCAGGTCAGGAAGCAACAGTTAGAACTGGACAAGGAACAACAGACTGGTTCCAAATAGGAAAAGGAGTATGTCAAGGCTGTATATTGTCACCCTGCTTATTTAACTTACATGCAGAGTACATCATGAGAAACACTGGGCTGGAAGAAACACAAGCTGAAATCAAGATTGCCAGGAGAAATATCAATAACCTCAGATATGCAGATGACACCACCCTTATGGCAGAAAGTGAAGAGGAACTCAAGAGCCTCTTGATGAAAGTGAAAGAGGAGAGTGAAAAAGTTGGCTTAAAGCTCAACATTCAGAAAACGAAGATCATGGCATCCGGTCCCATCACTTCATGGGAAATAGATGGGGAAAAGTGTCAGACTTTATTTTTCGGGGCTCCAAAATCACTGCAGATGGTGACTGCAGCCATGAAATTAAAAGACGCTTACTCCTTGGAAGGAAAGTTATGGCCAACCTAGATAGCATATTCAAAAGCAGAGACATTACTTTGCCAACAAAGGTCCATCTAGTCAAGGCTATGGTTTTTCCTGTGGTCATGTATGGATGTGAGAGTTGGACTGTGAAGAAGGCTGAGCGCCCAAGAATTGATGCTTTTGAACTGTGGTGTTGGAGAAGACTCTTGAGAGTCCCTTGGACTGCAAGGAGATCCAACCAGTCCATTCTGAAGGAGATCAGCCCTGGGTGTTCTTTGGAAGGAATGATGCTGAAGCTGAAACTCCAGTACTTTGGCCACCTCATGTGAAGAGCTGACTCACTGGAAAAGACTCTGATGCTGGGAGGGATTGGGGGCAGGAGGAGAAGGGGATGACAGAGGATGAGATGGCTGGATGGCATCACTGACTCGATGGACGTGAGTCTCAGTGAACTCCGGGAGTTGGTGATGGACAGGGAGGCCTGGCGTGCTGCAGTTCATGGGGTCGCAAAAGTCGGACACGACTCAGCGACTGATCCGATCTGATCTGATCATAGATACAGTATTTTTCTGCCCTTCAAATAAAAAATAAATCAGATTACTGAAACACACTTATTGAATAACATGAAGTAATATGATTAGTAGAGCAAATATATTAATCATATTAGACTAATGATTATATCTATTTGATATTTCCTACGTGCCCAACACAGAATTCTGGAGGGTTCAATTGGTTCTGATTAGTTGTCTTTCCTGTTTTGGAAAATAAAACCAGCAATAACTGGAGGCCAATGAATATCCTAGGGTGGGGTGGTGAATTGATTTTTATTAACATAGTGTCTAAAAAATATGCTCTAAACAATATCTAAAAATATGTCTAAAAATATCCATAATGCTCGGTTATGGATATAATTTTTAAAACAAAGAAGTACAGAAAGTCAAAGAACCTATAACTAGTAGGTTTAAAAATCAAAGAAAAATGAATAAAAGTACAGGTGCTTTGAGGTTTGGATTATGATACAAATGCCATTATAAAGCAGTCCATTTCCCCAGCTGGTAGCAGCTCAAGACCCCAACACAGTAAAAATTACATCACTAGTCAATTAATCAGTTTTCTCTCATGAAGACTCAGTGGGGTGCCTTCCTTAGCTCAATAGAGTAACCAGCACCAATAGTATCTAAAAAAGAGAAAAGTCACAAGAATAAAAAAACAAAAATTGACACAAAAAGCTAGAGAGAAGAGAGACTGAAACAGACAAAAGCGATTGTACTATAAAAGAAAGTGAAAAATGGAAAGGGAAATGTCAGGAATCAAAGGTTAAAAGATAAAAAGATCAGGATTAAAAAAAAAAAAAAAAAAACCAACAAGGAAAGATATTCAAGTCTCATAAAAGAAAAGGGACCAGTCAGGAGATAAAAACCATGACCAGAGTCGAAGCCTGAAAACACAAGGCAAAGACAAAAAGAAGCAGTATTAGCAGTGCCATTCACTCACTCATTTACTCAGTCATTTAAAGTCTACAGTGTAGAAGGTACTTTGTGGAATTTTGAATGACACAAAAATGAGTAAGCAGGGACCCTTGCCCTCAAAGAACCTAGCTGCTCAAAATACTCTCATTTTTGCATTTTCTTGTTCTTTAAATGTAATTTTTAATTATTGATGCAATATCTCAGTTAACTGTGAGAATTACTTTTACATCTCAAATTTACTCAGTTGAATTTCATTTTTTAGAGTAATTAAATTCACACCACTACTACAAGGCCTTAGACTGAAGGAAAGTTAAGAGCAGGTAGAGAAGAAATGGGCTATGAGATAGAAAGGAGCAGAAGCAAATTCACCATGAAACTATTACAACTTAAGTTTCCAGGTCCTTTTAGAGCAGTTGGTCATTTAAAATCTTTTAATAAAGAAAGCTCCTCAAACAAGTGTTAACTTTGGGGTACACGGAAACCTAGATTTCCTGGAAGGAATAGGTTTGAATATATAGTGAAGCACCTATAGCCATCCATAACAAAAGCTGGATTCACCCTATTACAACCTGCAATTCTGTGAGCCAAGATTCCCATTTTCTTTCCTCTTGGGATATTGTGAAGGGTAGCAGAATATGCCACACCAAAATGTGACTCTTTGGCATAAGGATTATTTTGAGCCATCTATTTTAAGAAACAGCAGACACAGGAGAGGCTCTGAAAATAGAGAAGTTTCCCTTTTGTTAGAGACATTTATATTTAAAAAGGAAATCTCCATTCATATCCCCCTCTCAGAACCAGGAAGACAAGGATGACTCTAAATCACAAGAGAATTCTGTCACTGGAAAAGGCATTAAATCTATAAACAAATCTTACCCTTATTTACTATGCCTTTTCTACTAATTTCCAATAACTGCCCACCCCAGCCCTCCTTCTGTCTTTTGTCTTTACCTGAAAATGGCATTTAAGGTAGTAAATTCACCATCTCAGGAAGTCACTCAGTTTTTTCTGGTTATTCCCCAGAAATATGAAGTTTACATGTTAATAAATTTCTGTTTTTCTCCTGTTAATCTATTATGGGGCTAGGCAGTGGGGTAGTATAGGATGGGGGGGGCAGGTCTCAGCCCAGAATTCAAAAGGGCAGAGGGGAAGTTATTTTTCCTCCTCTACATAACCAAAGGAATTTGGAGATTTTAAGAGAATAATAAACTTAACTTCCTGTCAGGGAGACAGTATGGATCAATACTATTTCCAAGTTTCAAAATACATACATTAGAATGTTTCTAACAGAAAGTTCCTACAACAGATTTAACCAATTTTAAGAAAATAAACCACAGGACAATCATTATACATTTTCCAAAGAGAGTTTTTCCTCTAATTATCAATAAATGAAAAAAAGGATTAAGCTGACACTACAAAAAGTCTCATTTAATGATATCCTTTTATAGTATATGTTTACAACATTTATTTTTCTTTCTGCATTGCACAGAGTACTTATTTTCTACTGAGGGTTCCATTTAAATTCTTCTATTGGCCAATCCACATGATTGCTAAGGAATCCATCCTTAATACTATTATATGTATCAAGCCTCCACTAGCAGTGCTGTGTCCCCCAATCTCCTCGAAACACATTATATTAGATACTAAGATTCTCAGAAATCTGTAAGAAAAGCATCTTCAGAAACATTTCACTTAAGCGAGCCTTTGCCTTCTTGGGATGTTTCTTTGAAAAAGATAATTTAGAAATCACTCATTTTTTCTGGTTCTCTCCCATGGACACATGATAAAAAAAAAATTATTGGAGGGTATTCCACATTTTTCAGATTGGAAAGATGCAAACTAATAAAGGTCCAGACACTTGTTCCATGGGGCTCCAAGGAAACAAAATGTAGTTCTTATTAAATATTTCTCAAAAATCTAGTTACAATGTTACCTTTATCTGAAAAATTAGATTACATGAAATATTTTATGTATAAAAGATCAGGAAATCATTTGTCTTGTAAATGATTCATTCAGAATGACAAAGGAAATTACGAAAGTGACCAGCTCTTGTTTTGAAGAACAGCTGGCATTGGGAGAAACAGGTATTTTGTGATTTTGAAAAATGACTTAGTTCTGAGCAGTGATTGAAGAACCAGGCAAGTCCTGTAATGACCCCCTTCATCCAAAGAAGACAATAAAATCTGTAAATCTGTGTGTGTGTGTGCTCAGTCACTCAGTCGTGTCTGACTCTTTGAGACCCTATGGACTGTAGCCCTCCAGGCTCCTTGTCCACGGGATTTCCCAGGCAAGAACACTGGAGTGAGTTGCCATGTCCTCCTCCAGGGGATTTTCCAGACTCAGGGGTTGAATCCGCATCTCCTGTGTTTCCTGCATTGGCAGGTGGATTCTTTACCACTGACCCACCTGGGAAGCCCTATTAAAATCTGTACTGACCCCATCAAAAAGTGTCCAGCCAAATGATCTCACTTTAAAGAACTCTGTATACACACACACACACACACACACACACACATGTGCGCGCACACACTAACACCCCTCATCACCACCATCATGTTGGAGAACAGCAATCTCAGCAGTACAGATTTGAGTGCTAACTAAACCTCCTATCTGGGAGGTCCTTATACCCTAGTGTTGTCATCTAACCCCAAGTCAGGTTCTTTGCAGGGCACTGGCTTTGGTACCACAGAGCACTGCCATTTCCAGCACTGCCAGTTTCTTTAACCTTTAAGAGAACACAGAAGAGGCATTCAAACCAACAAGTAGAGAGATGTCCTGGCAGTCTAATTTCAAAGTAGATTTCATATCAGAGTCTTTTATGGTTTTTTAAAAGAAGTATTTTATGCCTCTCTGATAGAAACCTCCAACAGAAGTAGCTTCTGTCTGATAAATAGCATAGAAAGGGAAACAATAAGTCAAAAGTGAAGGGAGGAGGGAGAAATTATTTAGTTGCAATAGGCAACACACAGTGAAAACAAGAGACTATTGAAGTTTACAAGAATCATCTATATTTATTCTGGTAAAGACTTTTCTCACATCAGCACTTTAAATACCACTGTAAAATGCTGACAATGACTACGTGAATGCTGCTATAAAAAATTAAATTTCCCAACTAATGGGTTTCAAAGGTGTTTCCGCTCCTGCCTTACATACACACACATACATGCACACACACACAAAGGAACATTTCGGGTATCTCAGTTAGGAGTTCCCAAAGTCAGCCATACTGCATGGAGGGAAAATGTCTATACTTCTACCATCATTACTACAAGAAAAAAGTTAAAGAAGAAAGAATGTGAGCCATAACACACTAACCTGAGGCCAGAGGCTTAGTGTGCCAGGCTTCTAATTAGAAGCAGTGAGTTGGAGCAGTTGTCAACCTGTATTTTGGAGTCAGATCATACAGAACTGAATCCTATCTTAGTCACTGGGTGACTAAGGCTAGTAACTGAACCTCCCTGAACCCCAGTTTCCTCACTGACAAAATGGTTACAGTCATGTACGTTATGGGAATGAAACGAATGAATCTGTACTAAGTTAGTACAGATTCTGATTCACAACAAAGCACTCAGTATGCAGAAGTGATTGCTATTATCACTACCATTATTAAGGACTGTCATGGAGCATCCTTCTTGGTTAAACAGATAAGAAGCTTAGGGAAATAAGTCACTCTGAAGAAAGACTTTGAGAAAATACAACTTGCCTAGTACTTCGTGCAAAACATACATGCACCTGACTTTATACCTTTGAAATTGGCATGTCTATTGCACAGATGACAGAGCCTGGGCAGGATCTGAAATCTCAACAGAAGACTTGTAAGAAGTGTAACCTCACTGGTTTTAAAAAGTAACTTGGTAATTTTGGAATGAATAGAATTCTCTAAACTTTTCTTCTCAAAATGTGGCCCATGGGCCAGAACAGCAACATCACCTGGGAACTTTAAAAAAGTATTTATTTATTTATGTACTTGGCTGCATCAGGTCTTAGTAATGGCAGGCGGGCTCTTCTCTACTTATGGCATGTGAGCTAAGTAGTTGCGGTGTGCAGCGTTAGCTGCCCCCATGGCATATGGGATCTTAGTTCCCTGATAAGGGATCGAACCCACGTCCCCTGCATTGGAAGGTGGATTCTTAACCACTGGACCACCAGGGAAGTCACAACCTAGGAACTTCCTAGAAATGCAGAATCCCAGGCCCCACCCCTAATCCACTAAACCAGATTTTTTAACAAGATCCCTTGGCAATTTGTATGTACATTAAAGCTCAAAAAGCACTTCTGTAGACCACAAAGTTTAATGTACAGCTTAACCCATTTTAGTTGTGTTTCTGTGATCTTTGCTATATAATAAAACACTCTAAAACTAGGGACTTAAAACAATAAGAACAGTGACCATTTACTTGTCCTACTTTCTCCAGTTTGGACAGGGCTCAGGGGGACAGTTCATCTCTCTGCGCCATGTGGTACTGACTGGGGCCATCCTGCGGGGACTGCAAGATCCAAGCTGGCTTCCCTCCCCTCCATGCCCCTCGCCTGGTAGGACTGGGGCAGCTGAGGGTTGGCTGGGCCTCTATCCATATCTTTGTAGTCCTCCAGGACTCCTTTCCCAGTGGCCTCTCTCTTGCTGCATACTCAGACTTCTTTAAGTGATGACACAGGGCTCTAAATATTGTTATCACAAGGCAATGGCACCCCAGTCCAGTACTCTTGCCTGGAAAATCCCATGGACGGAGAAGCCTGGTAGGCTGCAGTCCACAGGGTCGCTGAGGGTCGGACATGACTGAGCGACTTCACTTTCACTTTTCACTTTCATGCACTGGAGAAGGAAATGGCAACCCACTCCAGTGTTCTTGCCTGGAGAAACCCAGGGACCGGGGGAGCCTGATGGGCTGCCGTCTATGGGGTCGCACAGAGTCGGACACAACTGAAGTGACTTAGCAGCAGCAGGCAACCTAAAGTCTGGACTCAGAACCGACATAGTGTTATTTCTGCCATTTCCTAATGGCCAAAAAAAGTCAAAAGGCCAACCAGAACTCAAAGGGAGAAAAAAAGGACTTCATCCCTTGATGGGAGAAGAGGCACACACAGACAGTAAGGGAAGACTTTATTGGCAAACTTCTTCTCAGACCATTACCACAAGGTGTCCATTCCTTTTCTACTTCCTTCATCTTCCTGCTCCCGTGATTGGTAAAACATCCACTTCATTTCAATTACACAATTATATACATGCCCCCTTGGGAGCATAAGGAATTTTAAGACCTGACATCTCCCTTCAAGGATCTTATTATAATAATACTAGTGAAATAAAGCATGTGTATCTTAAAATTTTAATAACAATAAAATATTACTTTAATAAAATATGTAAGTAGCAATATAAGACAATAATAGAAATGATTGCCTGAGGCTATGAACCATTCATTTAATTAATTGTGTTCACAGTAATCACTCCGAGTGTTTAGGGAGGAGCATGAAAGTGGAGGAAAGAGACCATGGAAAAGGAGGGATGTATAGCCTGAGGAAGACTTGCAAAGAAAGAGTTAGATGGATTTCTAAAAGAAAAAAAAAAAGCCCAATGAAACATACTTGCAGGATAACAGAACCAAGGAGCCAAGGGAATGGGGTCACAGGGACAAAAGGCCAAAAATGAGTGTCTCTCCATGTTCTTGAGTGATGATTGTAAATTCAGTGTTCCTGAAGAAACTTCCGGCCTCATAACGTCCACCTTTATGTTTCCCCTTGGATATGTTCATAAGCCATTTGTGGGATTCCCACCTGCAAAGTAACCTTATATTAATAATGAAGTTTTTTTGTTTGTTTGTTTGTTTTACTAACCATATAAATTTTACTGTACCTTCTTGGGGAGGAAAGGGAGGAAGGACAAACAAACAGAAATGTGGGCCTCGTCAAATGGCAACTTGTAAACTTCACTATTCATTGTATTAGCACTTCTGGTATTGTTAAGCAGCAACTTGTAAATTTCACTCTCCCTTAGGAAATAAAAATGGAATGAAAGGTACTGCTTAGAAGAAACATATAAATTTCAATCTCCACTGCAGGAAAATAAGCTCTGATTACACTGCATAGTTCATACACCTCAAAGTGCCAAACACTTGTTTTATTATACATTCATGTATAATCAGTTGGTTTTCCAGCAAAAGAGAAAGAAATTTATAAGTTGTTTAAATTCCTTAGAAATGTATTTTCCTTCCTTCTCTTTTTTCCTCCTCCATTCCCCCCAAAACATAATATGAGCAATGGGGTTTCTGAATGTTACCACTCATTAATTCTTTTTATAACAATGATTAAAATGATTTTAAACATTGTTCTCGGGCTTTATGATATCACATATAATAGGAATGACATAGTTTTAGGCCATATATTTCGAATAACAGTTCTTTAACATATTGAAGGTAGAGAGAGCTTTTTAAAAGTTAGTAATAAGCATCATTATTGGCTCAGCTGGTAAAGAATCCGCCAGCAATGTGGTAGACCTGAGTTCGATCCCTGGGTTGGGAAGATCTCCTGGAGAAGGGAAAGGCTACCCACTCCAGTATTCTGGCCTGGAGAGTTCCATGGACTACATAGCCCGTGGGTTTGCAAAGAGTCGGACACGACTGAGCAAAGAGTTCGGAAAGTCGGACACGATTTCGCTTCACTTCTCTTCACTAGTGTTTAATTTCTATTTGATGTTGAAAAGGACCAGGCCTATGACTCTGGAAGTTCCTCAGTATTTTCACAAATGGACCTGTTAGAAACCCAGAGCCAGTGGATTTGAATGATTTTACCATTTATTCAAACAAGTTTCTAAATAGTTCACCTGGACAGGAAGGATCGGAACATTGGAAAAAAGTGGCAGAGCTATATTCTGTAGAGTCATGGCAAGAAATAAAGGAAGAAGGGGAGTCGCCATCTCATTACTGAAAGTGTCAGTGCAATGATATCCTAATAAAAGGTGTTTGAACAGAAATTATAAAATCCCATACTGAGAAAACTCTCATAAGAGAAGTTAGGTGCAATACAGCCAAGAATCAACCAATGACATCTTCATGTCAAGGGAGGAGTAAAATATACCAACACTATAATTTTCTTAACTTATAATTTTTGAATAAATAGTATTGTTCTTTAGTCACTAAGTTGTGTCTGACTCTTTTGAGACCCCATGAATTGTAAGCCTCCAGGCTCCTCTACCCATGGGATTTCCCAGGCAAGAATACTGGAGTGGGTTGCCATTTTCTTCTCCAGGGGATTTTCCTGACCCAGGGATTGAATCCACATCTCCCATACTGGCAGGCAGATTCTTTACCGCTGACCCACCAGGGAAGCCCTAGATGATATATACAAGAAGTAGGTAATTAATTGAAATAATACCAAAGTACTAATGTACAGTGAAAAATAAGTCTTCTGACCCATGCTTTTAACAATCCTTTGTGCAGTCTTTAACACATGCATGTATAAATATATATACATATACTTTAAATTTCTATGACCACAAATAACAGCATATTCCAACCATTTTTTTCCACTCAGAGATGGTTCTATATGGAAACATGCTTTATAACGACTTAATTATATTACAGTGTATAGATATTCTAGAGCTTCCCTGGTGGTTCAGAGGTTAAAGTGTCTGCCTGGAATGAGGGAGACCTGGGTTCGATCCCTGAGTCAGGAAGATCTCCTGGAGAAGGAGATGGCAACCCACTCCAGTACTCTTGCCTGGAGAATCCCACGGAGGGAGGAGCCTGGTAGGCTATAGTCCATGGGGTCACAAAGAGTCAGACACGACTGAGCCACTTCATTTCATTTCACTTCACTTCACTTCATAGATATTCTATAAATTTATTTACTTAATTCCTTATTTCTTGGGCATTCAAACTATTTTAAATCATTTCTTATGAAGCAAAATGCCATGATGAATATTTTTGTACATAGATTTTTGTGCATCTGGTGACTATATTTCTAAGATAAATTACTAGAAATGAAACTGTTAGGTCAAAGGGTTGTATGCATTTTATTTTGATAGTTATGGCAAAACAGCTTTCCAAAGACAATGAACCAATTTATACTTCCATTCATGATACCAATATATCCTGCACTGAAGGAATTCCAAAATAACCAAAGGTTCACCATTCTTTTTTCTGCCAACTGACCGTTTCTCTCTGAAATGAGGGTTGGGGATAAATATCATCTACTTTCTCTTATAAATATAGGCAGGTTATAATTATTATTACCTAAGATTCAAAGCCATTTCATTACCTACTGCACCACTCTGTCCTCACTGTCCTATAATTCTAACTGGTCACATAGATCTTTAATTTGCAGATCTCCTCAGAATACAGATTATCTGCATTCTGCAGGCATCTGCAAAAAGCCATCCGCAAGTGCATATTTCATGGCTGAATATTTTTACATAACATCAGCTGGAGCCCATCATTCCAGTATTCTCGCCAAGTGTCACAACCTGCTCTATTATATCAATAAGCAGTTTCAATTAGTCATTTTCTCCCCATGGTGACGACAGCTATAATAGTATGCAGTGGTCTGATGAAGTTTGTAATACAAAGTACAGATGGGGATATTAGAAGGAAGAGGATACAAAATTAGAATAGCATAAAAGAATTCCACCTCCCAAATAGTCATTTGGGGAAATGACAACATTTCTAACACAGTATTCAAGAATGAATACAAAAATGCAATTACTTTTGAAAAAGATGGATAAATAAATTCACCATGGGAACACATTCTTGTCCCAGATAGAACTCTGGTTTTTATTGACTAATTAGTCATTCATTAAGTGTCATCTCAAAAACAACTGTAAATAAAAGAATATTTGGTAAATAGAAAAAAAAAAAAAAAACTTGTCTTAAATAGAGTTAGAAGATGGAAATAAATGCCAAAAGAGAATGCTACTTTGAAAGCGTTGTACAGTAGTAAATAAAGTAGAAGGCATCACAGTTGGCTCTTCTCTAAGAATTTATCCTAATGCTTAAGTTTGCATCTTGTCCACTAGGATCCCTGGGCTCCAAGCCACAACCCCCCAGCATATCTGGCACTGAGCCATGCCTTCCTAACTGACCACCTGCCTCTCTTGTCCTTTTCAGTCTCTTCTTTCCAGAGCAGCTGAAACTACTTTGTAAAAACATAAATCAGCTCATGTTATATCTTTCTTTTCAGTCTCCCCATAGTTTCCCTTACAATAAATATCTAAAAGCTTCACCATGGTTGAAAAGGTCCTACATAACCTCTCCAATGACATGTCCCGTTGCTCCCTCCTCATCCCCACACTGGCCTCCAACAGGCACAGTCCCAACTCAGATCCTCAGGCCTTATTACTGCTTCTAACTGGAATGCTTCTCCTGCAAATATTCACATGAGACCCCCCTTCACTTTAATCTCATTCATCCTCAAATGTCACCTCATCAGAGAGGTATTCTCTGACCACCCAATCTAAAAAGCAACCCAAAGCTCTAACAATGCATGCTGATTTACTTTTACTTTCCTTGTACCACTTATTCCACTATACATTATATATATATAAAAATATATGTATATATTATATACATATGTATATAAATATATATATTTTTTGTAATAATTTATTATTTCATCTCCTTCTAGAATGTAATTTCTATGAAGGCAAGAAGAAGCAAAAACACAAACTGTGCATCCCAACCAGACATAAAATCATACTGTGACTGTGAATTATATGCATAGTTGACAAAACATCATTTAACTTAGTTTAGGTCAAATTCATTCAACAAAGCAAATATATAATGAAATTCTAATTATATATGAGGCTATTACATATCATATTTATAGTACATATTACATTTTATAATACATATAATGAATGTATAATATAATGAACATTTAATTATACATGGTATTCTACAAGCACAGGTCCCATTGTCTATTCCTAGAGACAGAACTGTGCACAATTTTTAGGAGACAAGACACAAAATATAAACTACTGAAATACCAAATCAAAACACTAACAATCAGAAGTAGGCAGATAATAAATGTTAGGAAGTTCAGAGGAGAGCGTTGTATAGGCTAAGATGGTAAAGGAAAGTTTCAAAAAGAAAGATGGAGATGATCAAGAAAAGGAAACTACAGGAAAGGCATTCCAGTTGATAAAAACAGCTTATATCAATGATCCTCAAACTTCAGGGCATGGAACCCTAGTGCAATACAGTCCACTGATGGGGCTAAACAAAAACTAATAAAGTTATGTCCCTTTCAATTCACTTTTAATCTTTCTAATTCATCCAATGAGAAAGTATTTATTAGTAGTTAACACATCAAATTGGAGAAGGCAATGGCACCCCACTCCAGTACTCTTGCCTGGAAAATCCCATGGACGGAGGAGCCTGGTAGGCTGCAGTCCATAGGGTCGCTAAGAGTCGGACACGACTGAGTGACTTCACTTTCACTTTTCACTTTCATGCGTTGGAGAAGGAAATGGCAACCCACTCCAGTGTTCTTGCCTGGAGAATCCCAGGGACGGGGGAGCCTGGTGGGCTGCCGTCTATGGGGTCGCCCAGAGTCGGACACGACTGAAGCGACTTAGCAGCAGCAGCAACACATCAAATTAGTGCTAATATGTCAAAAAGACCCTCCTAACACTTGGCTAATATGAACAGTATGATTTTATTTTTGCTGTATTCTTCTTTAAAGCTTTACTCCCATATTTATTTTAAGAGATTCTGGCTTCCATTTATGGGAAAATATGTGAGTTTCCTTGTATATAAATTCATTTAAGAAAGTAAAGTGAGTTATTTTATTGCCAGACATTAAACCAATCCTAGACCAGGTGCTGGGACACTATTGGTCTGAACACAGCAGAGTCCAGCTTTAATGTTAAGTGAAGGGTGCTAAGGGGAGAAAAGCCTCATGACAGGCTAAAGATTTTGGAAAACATTCTGTAGGCCTATTTCCCAACTGGTTACAAATTCCTTGGAAAAATGCCCTTTTCACATGAGTGTAGCATGCCTCTCATATTTAAGATTGCATGAACTATATCATTGTCTATTCCATTATATAAAATTAAGGACAAAGTAGAAAATATCAAATATTACTTCATATTTTATGCAAATTATGTTTTGCCACTGATTTAGCCATATGAAACTCATCTCATCACCCTTTTCTGGGTCTGAAGCTGCTGTCTCTAAAAGTGCCATCTCACTGTGCTTTGTATTGGTTAGTGCTGGAGAAATCTTGAAAAGCATATGTACAAAACTTGTAAATTTTTATATTTTGGAACTTTGCTTCTTTGGGGTTGAGGCAAACTGGTCACCCCTCTGCCTGTGAGAGCTCTCTACAGTCTGTGGGCTAGCAGTGTGCTGATCTTTTAAAGTTTCTTTCCCTACCCAATCCCCCTTTTTTGATGAGGTTTCAGTGAGGTCTGTTAGGGGTGCATCCTGCAGCTTAATTGGCTTAAAATGTTCTCTCCTTTGGTGTGGTCTCTTTGGGGACCAATTGGGAGAAAAAAAACCAATAGTGTAACTGTTTTGATACTGAAAATTGATAAATGTCTTTTTGAAATAACCAGTCCCTCCAAAATAAATAAATCCAATATGACAAAAAAAAAAATATATATATAAAAGTACAACCATGACCACAGTTTTAACTTTTTAAACTTTTGCATCAGTTAGGATCGAGGCAAAAACAGACTATATGCAAAACACTCAACTGGGGTAATCTGCAGAACTATTTACAAAGCCCTGGGAATGGTGTAGGGAAACCAAGGGTTAATACAGTGTGTGGGGTTAAGGGAGGAGACCATTTATAAAGCCCACAGAGGAGTACCTTCCAGGCAGAGAGCAAAGTAGAAAGTGGGTATGCAGGGATGAAAGGCTTCCCTGGTGGCTCAGTCGGTAAAGAATCCGCATGCAATGCAGGAGACCAGGGTTCAATCCCTGGGTTGGGAAGATTCCCTTGGAGAAGGGAATGTTTACCCATTCCAGTATTCTTGCCTGGGAAATCCCATGGACAGAAGAGCCTGGTGGGCTACAGTTTATGGGGTTGCAAGAGTCGGACACAAGGGAAGATACACAGCACAGAAACAAGGCTATTTCCAAATGTTTCCTGGGTGTTTACTTATTACTGTCTAACCATTGGGATTCTCTGGTGGCTCAGATGGTAAAGAATCTGCCTGCAATGTGGGAGACTTGGGTTTGATCCCTGGGTTGGGAGGATCCCCTAGAGGAGGGCATGGCAACCCACTCCAGTATTCTTAGGCTTCCCTGGTGACTCAGTTGGTAAAGAATCTGCCTGCAGTGCTGGAGACCTGGGTTCAATCTATTAGCTAGCTATTAGCTTTAGGTTGGACTTTGGGCTACAGAGATTAAGAGTATATAGACAGCATAGACTTAAACGTTCGCTTGCCACTCATCAGTAATATGAGTTTCTTCAGAATTTAGTTTTTCTGATAAAATGGGGAACAACAGCAGTATTCACCATAAGACTGGTGTTAGAAGCTAATGAGTAAATGTGTATAAAACACTTGGCATAGCTTTGCCTTCAGTAAACATGTGTGGTGTCAGACAGTGGGAGAGAATCACGTTAGCCACCAAAACATTCAAGAGAAACCCTACAGGAGAAAAGCTTAAAACTGTTTAAATTTTCCAAAAGGAAAAAAAATACTGTTTAAACTCCATTAACTGAATAGTGAGTGATAACATAGTAAAAGTTGCTCCGTCATGTCCGACTCTTTGTGACCCCATGGACTGGTCCATGGAATTCTCCAGGCCAGAATACTGGATTGGGTAGCCTTTCCCTTCTCCAGGGCATCTTTCCAACCCAGGGATAGAACCCAGGTCTCCCACACTGCAGGCAGATTCTTTACCAGTTGAGCCACAAGGGAAGCCCCTATTAACTTAATAGTTCACATTATTTGGCAAAAAAAAAAAAAAGAGGACCCAAATAATTTATTTTATTGATAAAATATCCTTAAGGAATATAAAGCAAGAAAATTATTTAGACTAGTAGAGGTAGATAAGGGTGATGGTTGTGGTAGTTGGTGGTAGTCGTGGTGGTGGCACGGAGTCAACAGTAAAGAGCTTCTGAAGAAGGAGATAATGAGAATGAGACCAATTTGAAGCCCAAGAGGAGTGAGCTAAGGAAACAGGTGGGTGAAGACGGAGCAGAGGCCACTCACGCCTCTGGGGAAGCCCTAGGCCCTGGAAAGAGGAAATACTACAGGTTCAATGAACCATATGATCTAGATGTGAAATAGTAAAGGGAATTTGGGGAAGACTGCAGCTGGAGAGATAGAAAGAATGCTCAGCCATGCTTAAAGAGTTTGAATCACATTTTTCATGTGGGCAGTAAGAAGCCTTAGAAGGATTTTAAGCTAGGAAAAGACATAACCCCATGATCAGATAGTCATAGTAAACCACAGCTACAGGGAATGGGGAGCCATGGAAGAGTTTTGAATCAAGGAGTGGATAAGAAAAATAGTTTCCAACTTACTTTTATTTCATTTTAGTGAATGCTTAAAACTAGAATTGTTATAACAAATGGTTTATAAAACATAACACATAACTTTTCCTCGGGTTAAATATATACATGTATGTTCATTCGGTAACTCATTCATTCATTAAGAGATTTAATGAGCATACTTCCCTGGTGGCTCAAATGGTGAAGAATCTTCCTGCAATGCAGGAGACCCAGGTTCAGTCCTTGGGTCAAGAAGATCCCCTGGAGAAGGGAATGGCTACCCACTCCAGTATTCTTGCCTGGAGGATCCCATGGAGAGAGAAGCCTGACAGGCTACAGTCCTAGAGTCACAAAGAGTCAGACACAACTGAGTGACTAAAACTTTGACACTTTTCCTTCACTTTACATAATAAACATACTGGGAACTGTGCTTAGATAGACAGGAGAAGAAAACTCACAAATAAGCAGTATAAAAAGTGCTAAGATTTGAAAGGCAAAGGATATTTCTGAATGGTGAGTAAAAAATTCCCAAGGTGAGGGTAAGCAGAGAATATATGATAGAATATATTCCAGGATGGTTAGAACATATGTAGCGTTGAAACACTCATTCAATAAGAATTTAGTGAACACCTACTATGCGCTAGCATTGTGAAGCCATTGGTGACACAGTGATGAATGACAAAACACTTAAAAGATGACAAGAGTAACTTTTATCATTGAAGACAATGTTACATTGATTATCAGAGTGCATAAGGAAGAAAATCAGAAAAGTAAAGAGCAGTGCCTTAATTTAAGGAGGCTTGGAGTGGCAATAAAAATATTTTAAATTAAAACTCCTCTACTGAGAATAGACAGTCTTCGAAAGCATGTGTAAACTGTAAATGAATTACTTGCAAATATGTTAGTGATATTAGAGCTTTTAAAATTACATAACTTTTGAAATGTCAAATAACTTTGAATGTCAAGTGCTAACTCCCCCCAATCAAAAAAAAAAAAAACAACTTACAATCATGAATTGTCTAGCTGATCCCAAATCAATCCCAAATTTTAACCAACTTAAAAGGGAAATGCCCATTCTTTACACTGATTAGAAGAAATGCCTCACATGTGGTTAAGTCTCTGCTTTGACTTCATAGAATCTTGATGCTGATACGGACCCAGGAAGTCAGCTACAGTCCATTTAGCGCAGCCTGAGAAGGGAAGAAAATAGTATTCCCTGCCCAACACCAACTTTTCCAGCTCAGCCCCTGATGGTGCCAAGACATCACAGTGTAATAATGGTAATTTAATAATGCCGTCAGCCAGGCTCTGCCCACATTAGAAAGCTCGGGAAAATAAATGAGGCTTGCAAGCCGAGCAGAGGGAGACTTCTCCAGGCGGTGCCTGCAGCAGGGAGATACCTGGTAATGAAATACCCGCTGACTCCATTCATTATACAAGAGGTAAACCTTAAAAGGGGGTCTGGAAAGGTGAAGCTCTCAAAATGGAAATAAATAAATAAGCTCACCTGCCATAGCAAGATCTCCGAAAATGACTTGAAAGGACTGCCCGGAGAATTTCCCAGGAGATGTGGTAAAGTTTCATCCGACGTCAGGGGAGGTAATTATGTGCTTGGGCACATCTGGGAGAAATTGGCCTCCTTACCTTCATCTTCCCATGTGGGCACCAGATACGGAAACTGTGTTTAAACTCCACAGTGCTCTCTTTGGCTTTTACCATAAAAAAGAAATAAAAATGTGTCCTGGGTGCTTGGCAAATCAGTCCATTGTTAGATGGGGACCCATTATCTTTGACCTGCACGTTTTTGCCTCTTCTGACTCACAGAAAATCTTCAAAAACGTCTTAAGGGAAAGATATGTGATATCTGAGAAGCTCTCACTTACAGAAGAAAGATCCATTTTGCGATATAAAAAAATTATAGTTGAATTAAGTGATTTCTTTATTTTTTATTTCAATTGGTCTGTTATCAGCTCAAATTCTTAAAATGTACCTAAAATATTAATAACAGAAGCTTTTTTACCAACCACATTATCAACATGTGAGGTTAATAGTCAATCCTCTCCTTTCTCTGTTTTTCCTCTTAGTCACCAAGACAACTCTCATATTCCTCCATCTTAGCTTCTTTACAGAAAAATTCTGACAGGTAACTGTCTGCCATCCTCTATCACTTCTGAAACTGGTAATGAAATGTCAGAGGAGGAACAGTTAATTAAAATCGTGGAATCCACTTTGCATCCTCTCACAGTCAGTAAAAATACTACAATTAAGGATACATTTCAACACATGATGTGACTAATATAAGTCACAGTTTTTAATAACATTCAGCCATTAAAAATCAAAAATCATTATCACGAAATAGAATATTAGGTAAACGTCTTGCTGCACTGGCCATAAAACTCCTTTTGCTCAACTAGTGCAACAGATTTGATACTGAGATCAATTAAGAAGGCATTTTCTTGTAATAAACCAAGGAACATATCTATAATCTGCAAGTAATTTATGGGAATAAAAACGGTACCTGAACAGCCCACATGGGCTTACGTGAGCGGTTACCTTCCACAAGATGCCCTCACACTCTCATGTTACTCTGTAAACATTTAAGAAACACACAGTAGAGAACAGCAGCTGAGAGCCCAGGCTCGGGAGGGAAATGCTGATTCAGTCCTGCCTCTGCCACTTTCTAAACACGACACTGCCACTTTCTAAATGTGAGACTGCTTCATATCTCAGAGCCTCAGTTTCCCTGTCTGCAAGACGAGGTCAACACTCTACTCTTAGGGCTGCTGTGAGGATTAAATGAGATAACATGCATGAAGTATTTTCAGTACTGCCTAGGACCTTGTAAAGGTTGAATAAACACAAGCTGTTCCTCTTATTGGATACTTCATTCACTTAATAACTGTATTCTCTGAGGCTCTGGTAATTTAAGAACATTCATATAACCTCAAATATATTCATTTATTTTACACTATTGCAGTATTCATTGTTCTACACAAGAATTAGGCAGATGATACTTCAGGGCTCTTTAGTTCCAAATGCTGCCACCCATTTTTAGTACAGATATCTGTTAGGCAAAGGAGAATAGAAGGGTCAGCTCACCTCAGAAGCTGCCAGCTTCCACCCTTGCTTGTCAACTAGCTCCATATGAATCAAACTGCACTCACCAGGGAGCACTTGTGAAAGTCTCCGATTTATAGAAGTATTTACCTTGGGATTTGGGGTTTGTTTTTTCAGGTTTATGTCTGGGACAGCATGCTAAAGCTAACAGTCCAGCAATTTTATTAAACTCTTCAATTTCAGCATTTTTTAAAGAGCATATAGAAATCACACTGGCAGTGGCTATTTAAACTTCCCAGCGGATGCCAAAAATAATAAAAGGACACTTAAATGACCATTTTTGAGCAGAGCCAACAGCATGTGGCCTAATTATCCAGCTACATGAAAAATTCTATGGATTTTAAACCAGAGTATAAGGGTTGGATATGCACAGTGCAGAACACAAACAGCTACCTCACTGGGGTGTGAAGAATTTTTCAAATCTAAATTTAAGGTTCAGTTCTATCAGGTAAGTTTCTCCTCTGTTTTTTCCTTCTGATTAACTTATTAGAAATGGTAAACGAACAAGATGGCAAAACAGTGACATAGCTAACTAAGCCTCTAATGAATACAAGCAAAGAAAATACCATCGTATGATATCTCTTATATGCAGAATCTAAAAAGACATGATACAAACAAGCTTATTTACCAAACAGAATCATAGACTTAGTAAACGAATTTGTCATTGCAGGGGTGGGTGAGTGGGGGGAGAACGGGGGGGGGGGTGCGGGGAGGGATGATTACAGAGTTTGGGATGGACATGTACACACTGCTATATTTTAAATGGATAACCAAGGACCTACTGTATAGCACAGGGAACTCTGCTCAATGTTATGTGGCAGCCTAGATAGGAGGAGGGTTTGGGGAAGAATGGATGCATGTGTATGTATGGTTGAGTCCCTTTGCTGTTCACCTGAAACTACCACAACATTGTTAACCAGCTATACTCCAGGACAAAATAAAAACTTTGATGTATACCATTGGTATGCATGTATCTATGGTATATATACATACCATTGTGCTAAGTGTCTCCAATTATTTCTAATACAAATTTATAATACACAGGTATAACTGTGCACATTTTATAGATGAGGAAACCAAACTCTGACAGGGTGACTGCCTTCCCCCAGGGAGCAGTTATCAGGGCTGGTGCCCTGGCTATCTTCTGTTTGCCCCCGCAGACCCTCTGCCTGCCCTATGGTGGCCTCTCCTCTGCAACCCTCTGCAGCTCTCACGCCTTCTGGCTATTGGTGTGTTAATACAGAGGGTAGACAGCCTTCCCTTATTGTGCCTACCTTAAAATCATCACCCCTTCATCTTGTTTCTTCATCACGTATATAAACATTTGCTGTTGTTCAGTCACTAAGTCATGTCTGACTCTTTGTGATCCCATGGTCTGTAGCCTGCAAGGCTCCTCTGTCCACAGATTTTCCAGGCAAGAATACTGGGGTGGGCTGTCATTTCCTCCTCCAGGGGATCTTCCCAACCCAGGGATTGAATCCACATCTCCTGCATCAGCAGAGAGATTCTTTACCACTGAGCCACCAAGGAAGCCCATATATAAACATTATCACACACTTTTTCATGAACTCATTCAATAATATCTATGGAGAGGCACCATGTACTGGGTTCTCTGTTTAGGTGCTGAAATATTCTAGTAAAAGACCCACATGACCCTTAACTTACTTATTCTCTTCTTTTCTTTTCCAACTTAAATATTAAATATAAGGGATGTTCCCCAAATCAGATGCCATTTCTTCTACAAATCTTTCAGCAGTGCTGGACACATTATGGATGCTCAATAGTGGATGGAGAAAAGAATAATTGATGGGTAAAACAAAAACCATCTGAAGTGTCTGCAGGAGCACGATAGAAGTTACCAAGCCTAAGACGCTTTCTATTAGTAATAACAGTGCCTTGGACAAACCTCATCGACTATGATACAGTCCCTGCGCAAAGCTTAAGACTAAGACTTTTTCAATAACATGCTGAGCAAACCCAAAACAGTGCTGCTCATTAAAATGAGAATTAAGAACAATGATGATATCTGGTGTTGATAAAGTTGAGGTGAGATTAACATTCTCATAAATCACTGGACTAAGTATGAATCTTCCTGCAATGTAGGAGACCCGGGTTCGATTCCTGGGTCAGGAAGATCCCCTGGAGAAGGAAATGACAACCCACTCCAGTATTCTTGCCTGGAGAATCCCATGACAGAGGACCCTTAGCAGGCTCCAGTCCATGAAGTCGCAAGAGTTGGACACGACTTAATGACTAACCCACCAAGTATGAATCAGTACCACCTTTCTATGTGGAAATTTGCTTAACACCACAAGCAAGTGACTCAGCTAATGGCTTCCAGAAATAAATCCTAGAAGCATAATCAAGGATGAGCCCAAAGATACAGCTATACATATGTTATAAAAAAATTAAAATTTTAGAAAATGGTAATAACCTAAGTGTTCAGCAATAGTGGATTAATCAATTCAAGAACATCATATAATGAAACACTAGAAATGATTAAAGATAATGCCATATCATATATTTCATGACATGAACACATTCACAATACATTATTAACTGGAAAAAGGAAGAAATAAAGTTATATGTAGAATAACCCAGTTTTTCTTTTAGAAAAGTTTTGATATAAGAAAAAGGCCCAAAATACACTATGTAATAGGAATATAATACAAGGCATATATGTAATTTTAAAGTATTTAGTAGTCATATTTTAAAATGTAAAAAACCCAAAAAAGTAAAAGATAAAATTATTTAAAGAGATATTTTAATTAATCCAACATACACACAACAAGAATAGTTTAAAATGTCTTTAAGAAATTTGGTGTGCAGTTTATACGCTTAGAACATGGTGTCTATTCAGCCTTGTCATATTTCAAATATTCACAAGCCATCTGTGAATATTAGTGGCTCCCTGATTGGACAGCTCTGGTAAGCCTTAAAAGCAGGTGTAGAGAGAAAGAATTTGTATGATTTTGACTTTCTTCTTTTGTATCCCTGTCCTTTTACAATCACCATGTATAATTTTGCTATTGACATATAGTACTTCTGTGATACAAAAACTAAGCTGTTTTTAAATATTAAGAACAAGGGTTTTTTTGTGTCTGTCTCTGGAATACTTTTTGTCTCACTGTCTCTGCTGTTTACAGATTACCTGCTTCCAAGAATTAGAAAAGTGCTCTCCTTTCTTCCCCTCTTTTCATATAGACTTTGAATAGCTACCTAGTTTCAGCCCTTAGGCAAGTGAGTAAGGATCAAGTAGTGTTGCTCTTCAGAGTCACAGCTAAACCAGCCCCTGCTTTCTGGTGGTAAGACCCCGAATCTGTCAGGACTCCAGGCACTGTTTTAGCAGCTCTCCTGGGCTTGTGGAAGGGCAGGGAATGGGACCGGAAAGTGCTTAATTTGAGGTTAATTAAATAGTGATGACAAGCCTTAATCTCCAACTTGTCATCAGATTGTAAACACTGATCGCAGCTGCAGCCATCTGTAATAAACCTATTGAGAGAAATCTTGACCAGAATGAAATGAGTATGTTGGTTATCCAGATGAAGCTGAGAGATGAGATCAGACAAATTCAGGCCCTTGTAATGCCAGGAGAAGAGGAGACCCGAAAGGAAAGATATCAGAGGAAACTGTGTCAAATCTGATTTCTTTACAGCTATACAAAAAAAAAAAAAAATTCCTGAATCCCATGGGCCTGGAGGCTGAAAGAAATAAAGGTAAAGATGTAAATCCACTGGACTGAGGATCTGAAAGATATTGAAATAGCTCTGCTACTATTAACCACTGATGGGTTTCTGTGGAAAATGTCTGTGCCATGCTCATGTCTGGAGCCTCTGGACAAATGGTTATACCAGTGTAAGTAAGCCACAGCAGGAATTTACCTGAGAGGGAGGGAGGGGATGGGCTTCCCAGGTGGCTCAGTGGGTAAGGAATCTACCTGCAATGGGTCGGGAAGATCCCCTGGAGGAGGGCATGGTAAGCCACTCCATATTCTTGCCTGGAGAATCCCCATGGACAGAGGAGCCTGGCGGGCTATAGTCCATGGGGTCACAAAGAGTCGGACGCTACGGAGGCAACTGAGCAGAGGAAGGGGATAACAGTTACAGGCCAGGCGCTTCACATATAATTTACCTGATAATTCTGGCAACTATTTTATAAGGTATTATTATTTTTTCCACTTTAAAGAAGAAAATGCTAAATCTGAAGTAAGTTTCCTACCTAGCCAAAGGCCATGCAAAATATGGGTTGAACCCAGAATTGAATATAGACTAAAACCCTAGGCTCTAAAATTCAGGCAGCTCTGTCTCAAGCTTTGTGGCAGTGGTGAACAAGTGCTCAAGGTGAGCAAATAGTGAAGCTGGTGAGGAAGATGGGAAGAAAAGCAAAAAAATTCCCCAGGATACACCTAGGAAGTTCTGTGGCCTAGTGGGTGACTGCTGCAAGGTGGATAAACATTCTGATACTGCTGTTCTCAGTGTCCCTTAAAAGTGCCCTGTCTGAGGGACACACTACTGCTGCTGCTGCTGCTAAGTTGCTTCAGTCGTGTCCGACTCTGTGCGACCCCATAGACAGCAGCCCACCAGGCTCCCCTATCCCTGGGATTCTCCAGGCAAGAGTACTGGAGTGGGTTGCCATTTCCTTCTCCAATGCATGAAAGTGAAAAGTGAAAGTGAAATCGCTCAGTCGTGTCCGACTCTTCGCGACCCCATGAACTGCAGCCTACCAGGCTCCTCTGCCCATGGGATTTTCCAGGCAAGAGTACTGCTACTATGCCTAAAACAGAAAACTAATGAGAACCTACCGTATAGCACAGAGAACTCTACTCAGTGCTCTAGTGGTGAACGAAATGGGAAGGAAATCCAAAAAAGAGGGGACTACATATACGTATAGCTAATACACTGCTGTATAGCAGAAACTAACACAACATTGCGAAGAAACTATACTCTAGTGAAAATTATATTTTTTTAAAAAGTGCTGTCTCTGGAGTCATTTTACATGGAGAACACTTCCTCTTTCTTAAAGACTCAGCATGGGTCAATCTGCACCTCTTCTGTAAAGCCTTTCCCAAACCTACTGGCAAAACTGGCATTTTTTTTTTTTTAATATATTAACAAAGTGGGAGGCAATGGGAAGGAGATGACTTCGGTATAATGGGCTAGACATCATGTTACATGTAAAGTAAGTTAAGGACAATATGAATCTGAGGATAGGAAATACTGGAGTGAAATAACCATGACAGTTGTCAAAGAGTTAATCATCTAAGCTGCACCGTTTAAATCTACATAGGGTTTCCCGGGTGGCTCAGTGGTAAAGAATACATCTACCAAGCAGGAGCCTTGGGTTTGATCCTCAGGTTGAGAAGATCCCCTGGAGAAAGAGATGGAAACCCACTCCAGTATTCTTGCCTGGGAAATCCCATGGATAGAGGAGCCTGGCAGGCTACAGTCTATGGGGTCGCAAAAGAGTCAGATCTGACTAAGGAGCTAAACAATACAATTCTTCACTGAAGCCTCTCTGGTTCAAGACAAAACAATCATTCCTTCTGTGGTATTGGTGAAGACTCTTGAGAGTCCCTTGGACAGCAAGGAGATCCAACCAGTCAATCCTAAAGGAAATCAGTCCTGAATATTCACTGGAAAGACTAATGCTGAATCTGGAACTCCAATACTTCGGCCACCTGATGTAAAGAACTGACTCATTGGAAAAGACCCTGATGCTGGGAAAGATTGAAGGCAGGAGGAGAAGGGGACAGCAGAAGATGAGATGATCAGGTGGCATTACCACCTCAATGGACATGAGTTTGAGCAAGCTCCAGGAGATGATAAAGGACAGGGAAGCCCGGTATGCTGTAGTCCATGAGGTCACAAAGAGTCAGACATGACTGACCGACTAAACAACAACAAGAACAAGGATAGTGCTAGGGGAAAATAGCAGTGAGCAAAACCGGATACAATTCTGCTGTCAGGGTACATACATCTAACAGGGATAACATGGTCATAATAAAAGACCACACAGATATTTGGAAAATTGTGATACATGCTCCAGATTATAGGTAAAAAAGAAGTGATGATTTTGTCCAACATACAGAACTGGAAACAAATAGAGTATGCAGAGAAATAAGCTTCAGTTAATTATTTGGAAGAACCCTGAAATAACCCATACATTCCAGAAATGACCCCATGAATGAGCACACTTCCTCCTCCTGGCATTGGACAGGCCCAGGCTGAAGCCAGGGAATATACGGGTACGGCCCCAGATGACTTCACAGGTCTCTTCCAGCTCAGAAAAACTACGACTCCATAACTCTAAACAAAATACTGTCTTGGATGGTAATTAGAATTTGCTAGATTGAATTTCCAGGAGAGTAAGGAAATTGGTGCAGAGAAGAATCATTTATGTACACAGAGAGCAGTGAAGCAAAACTGAATCTCCTAAATGTCACTGATACACCTCAGTTTTACTTACTGCTCTGGAAGCTTCATGAGGATAGGGGCCCATGGGCTTGCTCATCATTGACTCATCAGTGTATGACACACAGCACATATACTAAATACTTGTTAAATGAACAAATAAATACAGCACTAATACGCTCACTTATAAAAAACTTTCTTCTACTCTTGTGGACCTTAAAATTGAACTTTCTTGAATAATTAATGAACACGAACATCAGTCAATCACTCGCTTCCTGATTAATAGCTAGGATCCCTTGTCCAAGCAGCCACTTAGTTCAATTAAAAATTAATAATTTTCCATGGAATAAATACACACTACACATAGTACATCAGGGGCTCCACTTTTAATAAGCAATTAAGTAATGCAGAGAGACTAAGAATCTATTAACTAAGAGAGAACTCCATGAACTTGCCCTTCAAGTCATCATTCATTCACTACCCATTTCTCTTCTAAATTTTTAAATTAGCTAGGAAAACAGCAGTTCTGAAAACAGAATAAATAATTATTAATAATTAATATGTTGTCATATTTTGGTTAACATTTGCAGGCGACACAATGTGTTTTTGTTAAACAGTGAATTCTGTTTGTTTTTATTCCTTCTCTGATGTGAAGAATACATTAGGGAAGATCAATACAAAACTGAGGCACTATACGTAAAATGTTAAGGGTCTATTCATTGAAAAATTATGAACCATGCTATAGAACTTAGGTCAGAGCTAAATTAAATTATTGATCCACATTTATTTTCCCCCTTTCTATGTGACTATCTCCTGATTTTTTTATAACATACATTACTGCCTATAGAGCAAATGAATCATCTTATCCTAGGCCCAGCATGTCTGCTGACTGACAATTTTCTAAAATTAATTCTCATATTGGTAGCACTCAGATTTATAAATTGAGCTCCCTTAGCAAAAACACCTAAATATCCAACGTAAAATTTATAAGCTTTTGTAGCATGAACCCAAAGGGAAAGAGGCTAATTTTCACTTTTTACAATACAAAGACTACAAAGAAAAAAAGAGATGTTATTTTTCTTAACACCATTTCACTACTTTATGGTTCTTGGTACATTTCATTGATGAGGCCAAAACATATTCACTTGATTTTTTAAAAATGGCTTAACTGTATTCCTAAGTAAAATGATGCAATCAGCACGTGAATTGAAATCTTTTAAATTTTCAGACCTAAATCTTCCTCAAGATGTGTAACCTCCAATTCTGTAAGCAGTTTTACCAAATGCTTTGGGGATTTCTTTGAATACAAAGAGCTCTCATCCCCAATCAGCCTTCAAAATGACAGAATATGTCTTGAATTGGGATCTTCTCTCACCTTCTGAAAAGGGAAAATGGATAAACATACTGTAGGAAATGTAAATTCCACAGACTCACATTAATTTATAAAAAAGGAAACTGACATAAGAGTTCTTGGTAGATGCTATCTTTGATTTGGGGCTGTACTTAGCCAGTAACTTTTGTCTCCTGGGAAAATACTTTCTCTTTAACAAAGTAGTGTCGGATGCAGAGGCCTCTCCATTTTCTCTAATAGGAAACGATCGTTCCTAGCTGTGAGCCAAATAAGGCAGAAATTATCCCTAATATGTAGTCTGAACATTTGTATCAAAATACAGTAAAATACCATTTCGGAGTCGGACGAGAAAAACGTGAACTCGTAAAACATCTGCCTCCCTCAGGTGGAGAAACGGTCCGTTGATTTTCTTCCCACTGACTGTCACTGTGAGAAGCTCCCGGCATCAGGAGCATGTTTCATCGTCTTACATAAATGCCAATCCCTATCGCTGGGACAAGGGGACTGGAGCCTCACAGCAGGCCTGGGGGACTCTGTTTCTCCACAAGTCTGCTCCAAAGCTGAGCGCCCTTTGCACTGGAAATCAATGTCATCCAACAAAAACTGCAGGCGAAAGCTAAATACCAGCAGCAAAATGTCTCTTGTGTACCAGTCTCTCCCCACTGTGTTTTCTGCCAGGTGAGGAAAACAGGGCGAGCAAAGGCTGAAGACAGAAACATTAAAGAACTTGAGAGTTGAAAAGGGGCAAAGTTTGAAATAAGAATAGACTCAAGCATCCAAGTGCGAGGAAGTGTAGAATGCCATCTGGGGAAGGGCAGCAGGCTCCCTCCCTAGAGATTCAACTGAAGGGCACCAATACCTTAGGAGGTTCCTTCACCAGGTTTTGGCACCCTGGACCTTGGGGTCTAAGCACACAAGCCAGTACCCATCTCTCAGGAGGTGGACTTCATTACCCAAACTCACATGTCCAACGCATGAATCCAAAATAGCAAAGGAACAGTCTACAATTTGTAATGCAATGGCTGCCCAGATGTCAGAATGACCAGGACGTTCCCTTTCTGAAGATGTCCTCCATGCAAAGCCAAATCCTAATCAGACAGCAATCTGATGTGTAAGCAGTCTGAACAAGAGGAGTTCATTTGATGAATTGAATGTTGAATGGCGTCAGGGGGAATGCAGTCAAGCAATGGGAGAAGATATACAATGTGTGCTGGCCACGGCTCCCTGTATCCACTGCCATAACAGGAACTGCCTTGCCAACAGAACAGCAGCGCTCCCAGTTCCTCACAGGAGACCCATCTCCTCCAAACAGGACTATGTGTGCATGCCTTCTGCATTTCCATCACTATGTACCCACAATTTGAATGGCAAAATCTTCCTTTTGCCCTAAAAAGCTGCAACGTTTTCTCATTGGTGAACTAAAATTTATTCCTTGTAACAAATGAAAATATGAAAAAGTACAAATTATTTCTTCTTCCCATGAGATTACAGATGGATAATCTTTTAGACTCTTTCTTAGGTTGACCATATAAAATTTCCTTTGCAGATAAAACAGTCATTTATCAGTAATTTCACATGGTTCAACTTAATATATGGGTTCATACATACACTATATCTAAGTAGGATCACATCTTACATTCTTTTGTTGCTTTTCTTTCAATTAACCAGGGCCCATAAATAGCTTCCCATGTCATAAAGTAGTATCATGGCAGATATTCTTGTACATGCTTCTTTGCCAAAGCCTCTGATTATTTCCTTAGGGAACATTCCCAGATATAGAATCATTGGGTCAAATCCTATGCACACACCCATTCAGCACACACCCATTCATTTATGTATTACTTACGGCAGCTTTCACCCAACAACAGTAGAGCTGGAATGTGTACACAAAAAGCCTACATATTTAGTCTCTGTGCTCAGTTGCACAACTTTTTGCAACTCTTTGGATGTAGCCTGCCAGGTTCCTCCTCCAGGGGATATTTGGGACCCAGGGATCAAACCTGGGTTTTGGGCATTGCTGGCAGATCTGTTACCCAATGAACCATTGGGGAAGCCCATTTAGTCTCTGGTCCTTTACAAAAAAGTTTGCCAGCTGCTGACCTGGATCTCGGAGAAGGCAATGGCAACCCACTCCTGTACTCTTGCCTGGAGAATCCCATGGACAGAGGGGCCTGGTGGGCTACAGTCCATGGGGTCGCTAAGAGTCGGACACAACTGAGTGACTTCACTTTACTTTTCACTTTCATGCAATGGAGAAGGAAATGGCAACCCACTCCCGTATTCTTGCCTGGAGAATCCCAGGGACGGGGGAGCCTGTTGGGCTGCCATCTGTGGGGTCGCACAGAGTCAGACATGACTGACATGACTTAGCAGCAGCAGACCTGGATCTACAATTGGGTAGAGACAGAATACCCAAAATGGAACATCCACTCTACAAGAGGACATAGATTCTCCATTTGTAAAATTCATGATGATTACAAGCAGATCTCCTCCATTTCAAATATTTTCTACTCTTTAGCATTTTTTAATCAGTCCATTTTTAAATATAAGTCCACTTATCATTGAAATAGTGCTAAAGAATACTATTTGAGAAAATTAACTCCATTATTTTTAATCATAGAAATTACTATAACCTAAGATATAAATGGGAACCAAATCAAACAAAATGTTATAAAAATTCTTCTATTGCATAATAATCTAATCTAAATTTAAACATTTACCATAAAAATTAACTATTAAATAAGAAGATTAAAAGACATTTCATTTCTTGGACCTTTGATTTGAAACAGCTAAAAATTTGAAGCTGGATTCCCTTAACTCATGAGCAAGCCTCAGATACTTGGCTTACAAAAAAAACACATTTAACTTTTCACTGAAAAAAAATCACACAGAGCACATCTGAATTTCTACAAATTCCTCGTTAATTAGACTTTAATCTGCATGGCTATACCATATGCTAGAAAACCATCCAAATACAAACTCTATGAGACGGTTTTACTGCCATTACTTTAAGAGCCATTTAAAAGATTTTCTATGGGATAAAGATTGGGTGATTTATCATGGTTTTATGCTCCTTTAATCTGCTCCATCTTCCCATTGTAAAATAAATATTGGTTTTAAAATAAATGGTTCTGCCCAGGTTTTGATGAGAAAAATTGCCCTGTAAATCACAAGCTCACATGTGCCAAACTCTAAGTCCAATGTTAACTAGCCCATTCTGATGAAAAATAAGTCAATTTTATAGAACAAAATCTAAAGGAAGACAATTACATAAGTATATTATCAGTGCTGCAATGTAACTAATTTGAGATATGAGCTTCCCTACTCCCTGTTTTTTTTAATTTACACACCAAAAAGATGCGACTTGATATAAAACTGGTCTTACAATTGGACTTTTCAAAAATATATTCTTTACGACAGCTTTTATTATATTCTCTCCAACTCCAATACACAAGTTATGTAACTGAAAACAAATACAAGCAAATCTGAGGGTTATATGATAACATCTTTATCAACCATTTAGTTCACACTCAGAGTGAGTGAGTGAATTCGGTTAGTCGTATCCAACTCTTTGCGACCCCATGGACTGTAGCCTACCAGGCTCCTCCATCCATGGGATTTTCCAGGCAAGAACACTGGAGTGGGTTGCCATTTCCTTCTCCAGAAGATCTTCCCAACCCAGGGATTGAACCCAGGTCTCCCACATTGCAGGCAGACGCTTTACCGTCTGAGCCACCAGGCAAGTCCTCAGAAGGTCATATCAATTTAACAGTTGATTCCTTGGACTATTTCACAGAGTTCTGAGAAACTGACAATATAAATATATAACTTAATATAGTAGCACTAGTGGTAAAGAACCCACCTTTCAATGCAGGAGACCTAAGAAACATGGGTTCGATCCCTGGGTCAGGAAGATATGCTGGAGAAGGAAATGGCTCCCACTCCAGTATTCTCGCCTGGAGAATCCAACGGACAGAGGAGCTTGGCAGGCTACAATCCAAAGGGTTGCAAACAGTCAGACACAAATGAAGTGACTTAGCACACAGCACCTTTCTATCATAAGCATAATGCATAAACACTTTGGAAAATATGAATGGTTTCAAGCAGTGCTTAACTAATTATCATTAGTAAAATATGAGTTGACAGTATTATTCCTTTCTAACATGTTGTGAGTTGATGACACATGCACTTGGATATTCTGTCAATGTCAAGTTGCTATACCAGTTTCTAAACTTGCACTGTCCAACAGAAATAAAATGTTAATCACAGGTGTGGCTGACATTTAAACTTTCTAGTAACCTCATTAAAAATATAAAAATAAACAGATGAGATTAATTTTAATAATACTTTAATATAACCTAATACATCCACAATCTTATCATTTCATATAATGTAAGCAATATAAAAATATTACTGGTGACAAATAATACACGTTACCACTTCTAAATGGAATCTAAAAAATAAAACAACCAAGTGAATAAAACAAAACAGAAAGAGACTCACAGATATAGAGAACAAACCCATGGTTACCGAGGAGGGAGGGGCAGAACTACTAGGTATGCGTGCATGCATGCTAAGGTGCTTCAGTTGTGTCCAACTCCTTGCAAGACCATGGACTGTAGCCCACCAGGCTCCTCTGTCCATGGGGTTCTCCAGGCAAGAATACTGCAGTGGGTTGCCATTTCCTTCTCCAGGGGATCTCCTGACCCAGGGATTGAAGTTTGGTCTCTTGTGTCTCCTGCATTAGCAGGCGGGTTCTTTACCACTAGCGCCACCTGGGAAGCTTCACTTTGTATGAATATAGAATAAAAAAGATATCATGATATATGGCACAGCACAGGGATGATAGCCAATATTTTATAACTTTAAATGAAGCAAAACCTATAAAAATTTGAATCACTATATTGTACACTTGAAACTAATATTGTAAATATTTCAATAAAAATATTACCAAAATATTTTACATTCTTCTTTAATACTGTTTAAAATCCAGTGCTGTAATGCAGGAGACTCTCGTCCAATTCCTGGGTTGGGATGATTTCCTGGAGAAGGGATAGGCTACCCACTCCAATATTCTTGGGCTTCCTTTGTGGCTCAGCTGGTAAAGAGTCTGCCTGCAATGTGGGAGACCTGGGCTCGATCCCTGAGTTGGGAAGATCTCCTGGAGAAGGCAAAGGCTACCCACTCCAGTATTCTGCCCTAAAGAATTCCATGGACTGGATAGGCCATGGGGTCGCAAAGAGTAGGACATGACTGAGTGACTTTCTACTCTTCTATGTGTTGTACACTTATAGTCTGTCTCAATTAAAACTGGCCACATTTGAATTACTCCATATCCACACGTACCTAGGGGCTACTGTGTCGGACAAAGCAGTCCTAAATTCTTACTCTCAATGTCTGACCTGCCTCTTCACATTTTGAAGCACACTAGTGCTGTCTAAACCATTACTCCCTTCGGAACAGATTCTCTAAGTTCCTCTTCCATAATTTTTTGCCTTGTGTTTTATAATTAAGGTTTCCATTTCAGATAAGACCAACACTTAAATTAAAAAATTAGCACACTCTTGACTGTGGCTTCCTTCGTCCTTCCTTTCAGGAAGGGCATCACCATTAACAAGGGATGAATGCAGAAGCCTCCTCCACTCTCCCTTCTCTACATGTGACCACTACTCTGAATGAAGCTGGTTTAGTTCCTGTCTGTCCATATTTTTATACTTCACAGATTATATCCTTAAGCATCAACATAGAGCTCTTAACAAGGGAAAATATGTTTGCGCTTTACTGAGACGTGTGAATTTTATGTATTTGGCTTGTATAAATCCTTCCCACATTCCAAAGGCAATTGCTGAAGCCAATTTTCACACCTTTCTACCATCCACTCTATTAATATGATTATGTTTTAGGACCCTGTATTACCTTCTAGCTTGGATAACTCCTACCCATCATTTCAGTCCCAGCATGAATGTCACTTCTTCAGGAAACCTTTGCTAACCTGCCCTTTGCCCAAGATAGATTAGGTTCCCTGTTAAATGCTCTGACCTTTCCTATACTGTACTTGCCTCAATTGTAAATATCTATTTTTGCAATGATTTTTTTAATGTCCATCTCCTTCATGAAAATGTAAGGTAACACCTGCATAATTCCCAATTCACAGTGGATGTCCATACGTATGCTTCAGATGAGAGAATGATTTTCTCTTCCATTCATTCATTCAAACTCAACTCAGCTAGAAATCATGTTTCTCAGTCTCCTGTTGTGACATGAACTTGGAATGTCTGTATCATAAACACATGGCACCCCTGTTTATTAAAATGCATGTTTCAAATATATTACCACAAAGTTATTCGGTATAATCTTTTGACATTTTATTATCTACTGTACATATATTAGGCCCCTTTATTCACTTCTACTGCTATCTGCGTTCTGACTCTCTCATTCTCTCTTTCCTTCTCTCTGTCTTTGCTTCTGCAATTGATTAAGTTTGCTAGATGTGTTTAGTTAGTCTTTCAAGGAATCATCCTTTGTTTTGCCTATCCTCTCTGCTGTTCCTTTGTATTCTATTTCTTTTTGTAATATTTTGTATTATCTTCTCTCTTTGCTTTATTTTGGTTTACTCAACTATCCTCTTTACAACTTTTTGGTTGAATGCTTAACTCAATAATCAGTCCTCCTTCATTACAAATATATGCATTTGAATTTATAAAATTTCCTTTATGGACCTCTTTAATCGTATCTTACAAGGTTTAAAATAAAGTATCTACTCATTTCTAGCATCACTTTTATTAGATTCAAGATTTAGAAGTATGATCTTGAGTTTGCAAATGTATAGCTTTTAATGTCTATTTGTTTTGGGCCTCCTAATTTTTTCCTCTGAGATAAGAAGAAATGTAATTTTTATCAGTCATTGGTAAGGCTTTTGATGTGTGTACATTCTCTGGTACTGAAGCTCAGAGTTCCATAGATGTCTACTTGATCAAGCTAATCAGTTACATTATTTAAATCTTCTTTATTGTTTCTAATATTTTCTAGTTTGATTTTTCAATGTCTGAGAGAAAATGTTTAAAACTCCCAATTATGATTTATGTTTCAATACTTCATGGTAATATTGTTAATTTTTACTTTATATATTTTTGAAATGATGCTACTAGGTAATGAAGGTTCAGGATAAATATATATTCTTTGTGAATTGCTCTTTTATCATTAAACAATAACTTCCTTTATCTGTAATAACATTTTTAAAATACATTTTGTCTGATATTACTACAGTGTCATCAACCTTCTTTTGAAAGGTATTTGCATAGTTTGTTGTTTAGTCACTCAGTCATGCCCAACTCTTTCTGTGACCCCATGGACTGAAGCCCACCAGGCTCCTCTGTCCATGGGTTTTCCCAGGCAAGAATACTGGAGTGCATTGCCATTTCTTTCTCCAGGGGATCTTCCCCACCCAGGGATCAAACCTGCATCTCTTGCACTGGAAGGCAGATTCTTTACCACTGAGCCACTGCGGAAGTCCCACATGCATGGTATAGTATGTCGACTTCCACATATATATTTTCTTTCAGTCTTTCCATACCATTATTCTTAATAGGGGTATCCCTTATGAACAGTTGTGTGACTGTTTCTTCTTCCCCATTCAACTTAAAAATCTTTGTCTACTGCCACAAAGAATGAATCATTTTTATGTTTGTTGTGATTCCTGCTGTATTTGGCCTTATTTCAACCATGAGATTGATTTACAATTTCCTAAAAGCCAGAGATTACCCAAATGTACCCAGTTTACACACCAGAGATGGCATGACTATATCTAGCTGAGGCTCATAATTTAGCTCTCCTCATTAAGTCAACTTAGACATGTTAGCAACCTATTGATATGTTCTCTTAAAACTATAACTGATTAATTCTTACACAAGTAATACCCCAAAATTTCCAGATTAAAGTGGTCAATCCACTACAATTACAGGTCAAATCCATTGCATTTACCTGTAACATGAATACAAAAGAATCCATGTGTCATCCACCTCTGATGTTGCTGTATTTCACCTCCCTCATTAATTTTTTCACTTTCATATGATGCAGCTTTCATCTTGTCTCCTTTCCTACATCTCTTCTTCCCAACCCCTCTTCTCATCATCTCTTGCTTAGAGAATTGCATTAGTATCCTTGGTCTCCCTGCCTTTATCTTACTATCTTCCACTTCAGTTAAATGAGGTTTGTTGTTGTTCAGTCACTTAGTTGTGTCTAGCTCTTTGTGACCCCATGGACTGCAGCACACCAGGCTTCCTTGTCCTTCACTATCTCCTGGAGTTTGCTCAGATTCACGATGAGCAAACTGAGTCGGTGATGCTATCTAACCATCTCATCCTCTGCCACCCCCTTCTCATTTTGCCTTCAATCGTTCCCAGCATCAGGGTCTTTTCCAACAAGCTGGCCCTTCACATCAGGTGGCCAAAGTATTGGAGCTCCAGCTTTAGCATCAGTCCTTCCAGTGAATATTCGGGTTGATTTCCTTTAGGATTGACTGGCTTGATCTCCTTGCAGTCCAAGGGACCCTCAAGAGTCTTCTTAGCACCATAATTTGAAAGCAGCCATTCTTCAGCATTCAGCCTTCTTTATCGTCCAACTCTCACATCTGTACATGACTACTGGAAAAATCATACCTTTGAATACATAAACCTTTGTCAACAAGGTGATGTCTTTGCTTTTTAATACTCTGTCTAGGCTTGTCATAGCTTTTCTTCCAAGGAGCAAGCAAATGTTTTTTAATATCATGGCTGCAGTCACCATCCACTGTGATTTTGGAGCCCAGGAAAATAAAATCTGTCACTGATTCCACTTTTTTCCCTTCTATTTGCCATGAAGTGATGAGACTGGCTGCCATGATCTTAATTTTTCACTTTTTTATGTTGAATTTCAAGCCAGCTTTTTCACTCTCCTCTTTCACCCTCAAGAGTCTCTTTAATTCCTCTTCACTTTCTGCCATTAGAGTGGTATCATATGCATATCTCAGGTTGTTGATATTTCTCCCGACAATCTTGATTCTAGCTTCTGATTGCATTTCCCATGTTGTACATTGCATGTAAGTTAAACAAGCACTGTGACAATATACCGGAGAAGGCAATGGCACCGCACTCCAGTACTTTTGCCTAGAAAATCCCATGGACGGAGGAGCCTGGTAGGCTGCAGTCCATGGGGTCGCTAGAGTCGGACACGACTGAGGGACTTCCCTTTCACGTTTCACTTTCATGCATTGGAGAAGGAAATGGCAACCCACTCCAGTGTTCTTGCCTGGAGAATCCCAGGGATGGGGAAGCCTGGTGGGTTGCAGTCTATGGGGTCGCTAGAGTCGGACACGACTGAGCGACTTCACTTTCACTTTTCACTTTCATGCATTGGTGAAGGCAATGGCAACCCACTCCAGTGTTCTTGCCTGGAGAATCCCAGGGACAGGGAAGCCTGGTGGGCTGACGTCTATGGGGTCGCACAGAGTCGGACACGACTGAAGCGACTTAGCAGCAGCAGTGACAATATACAGCCTTGTTGTACTCTCTTCTCAATTTTGAACCAGTTTTTCCATGTCCAGTTCTAACTGTTGCTTCTTGACCCGCATACAGGTTTATTAGGAGACAGGTAAGGTGGTCTGGTTAAATGACAACCTTGTATTATAAATTAAGAAGTTTGAATGCAACCCTGCAGGTTGGTCTCTCTTGAACTGAAATCCGAAGACACAGTCTAAAAGCTCCAAACTTTTTTTTTTAATTTGTGGTTTTATCCAATTAATATTCTAAAGAATCTAAATGACAATCTGATAATTGAGCTGGGCTTCCCAATAGCAGCGCCCGAGTTTGTCTTTTTTTACCCCATCAACTATTCTGTTCTCAGTGTCATTGGCACCGAATGATCACCTAAAGTGACAGCTTTTAACTTTCATTGTGTCAGTAAGCAGGTTTGGCTACTAGACTGACATGTCTTAATGCCAAAATTGTCCCACATTTGCCACTGTGCTCTTCAGTGGAAATGATTTATAACTGAAAGATACTGTCATTGAATAAGGTTTTAATTTATTAAGTTATTTAATTAATGGAGACTTTAATATGATATCATAAAAACTCATAGTGTCACAGAGTAATGGTCTATTTTAATTGTTATGGGCTAATGAGAAAGGAACAAAGGCAGAATTAATATGTAGATGATGTACTTATATCAAATGGAAGCCCAATGTTATGATGGGACACTATACAAAAGGTTTCCCTATCTTTCAAATAGAGAGAAGTGGTGGGAAAACTGACGCATCATATGCCTCAGAATAGTAAAGGCATGGCAAATAAAAAGAGCCTTTGCCACAGTACTCACCATACTCAATATTCATTTATCAAAAGTGTGTTAAATGCTCAATCAATAAATATTGAGTGCTAAATAATTGTTCTAGGCACTGAAGATACAGAAGCAAGAAAGATAGGCAAAAATCCCTTCCTACATAAAGCTATATCAGGACAATAAACAAATTAACAATCATTTATATTATGTGAGATAGGGATAAATTCTGTGAAGAAAAACTTAAGAAGGGTATGGAGTTTCAGAATGATGGGGAGAGGAAGACAACTATTGAAGGATCGTCTGAGGAGATGACACTGGAGCAGAAATCTGAGTGCAATGAGCAAGCAAGACATAGAAATATCTAGGAGGAAAGACTTTCAGACAGAAATAATAGAAAACACAAAGATGCTGAGGTAGGAACAAGCTTGACATACACGAAGCACAGCAAGAAAACCAGTGTGACCAGACCTTGGGAACAGAAAAAAGAGAGTTCAGTAGACATGGTGAGAAAGACAAGGATGAGCCAAATCTTGAAGGATCTTGAGGCTAGAGCAAAGAGATTGAATTTACTCTCCAACAGATGTATGGGGGTTATATCCACGCAGTTCATGTGCAGTACCAGAAGGCAGACTGAGACAGTGGGTGCAGATACAGAGTCAGTGTAGATTTGCTGGAGGAGATGAGGTCATCTCCTCTAACTTCTTCTATTTACTCAATGGAATATGAAGTGAAGGAAACAGCTGAGGGGGAGAATAGGGGGTGGGAGTTGGAGTCCGAGGTAGAGGTGAAAGTATTAAACCATTGTTTTACAGAGTAGAAGTTTCAGGCAAATAATGAAGAATTGGTAAATACAACAGAGGATACACTTGAAATCTGTGGACATAAATTCAAAGCAATGCTGCTCAGCATAGTTTTGTGTTCTTTTTTTTTTAGTTTTGTGTTCTTCTACGTTCATCTGCACTCGGGTCCAAAGTGGGCAGAGAGCTGAGAGAGGGTCAGAATCATGTCGGTGAACAGGACACAGAGAGACTGACTATAGCATCTGAGCTGGGTAAGGAGAGGAGTAAGGGCAGGAGAGGGGTGATGAATACAGGCATAGCTCTTTTTATTGCACTTTCCTTTAGTGTGCTTTGCAGATATTGTGCTTTTTATAAGTTGAAGGTTTGTGGCAGTCCTGTATCAAGCAAATATATTGGTGCCATTTTTCCATCAGCGTTTGCTCACTTCATGACTCAATGTCACATTTTGGTGATTCTTATATAACATTTCAGGTTTTTTCATTACTATCACTGTGATCAGTGATCTTTGATGTCACTCTTGTATTAATAATTGTTTGGGTGGTATCACAAACTGCACCTATGTAAGATACTGCACTTAATCAACAAATGTTGTGTAGGGGGGACTTCCCTGGTAGTCCAGTGGTTAGGACTCCATGCTTCCAATGCAGTATTGCAGGGGTGTGGGTTCGATCCCTGCTTGGGGAACTAAGATCCACATGATGTATGGTACAGCCACACACACACACACAATAAAATGTTGTGCATGTTCCAACTGCTCCACTGACCATCCATTCCCCCATCTCTGTTCCCCCTTCTTGGCTCTCCCTATTCTCCAAGACATAACAATGTTGAAATTAGGCCAATTAATAAATGGTGTGCCTGAAGAACTATGAAACAGAGGTCCGTAATATTGTACACAAGGCAGTGAACAAACCCATCCCAAAGGAAAAGAAAAGCAAGAAAGTAAAGTGGTCATTTGAGGAGGCTATACAAATAGCTGAAGAAAGAAGAGAAACAAAATGCAAGGGAGAAAGGGAAAGCTATATTCAACTAAACTCAGAGTTCCAAAGAATAGCAAGGAGAGGCAAGAAGGCCTTCTTCAAAGAACAATGCATAAAAATAGAGGAAAACAACAGAAAGGGAAAGACTAGAGATCTCTTTAGGAAAACTGGAACTATCAAGGGAACATTTTACCCAAAGATGGGCACAATAAAGGATAGAAACAGTGGAGACCTAGTAGACACGGAAGAGATCAAGAAGAGATGGTAAGAATACATGAAAGAACTGTACAAAAAAAGATCTTAATGAACCTGACAACTATGATGGTGTGGTCAGTTACCCAGAACCAGACATTCTGGAATGTGAAGTCAAGTAGGCTTTAGGAAACACTGTTGTTAATAAAGCTAGTGGATGTGACGGAATTCCTGTAGAGCTATTCAAAATTCTAAAAGATGATGACTGTCAAAGTGTTACACTTAATACGTCAGCAAATCTGGAAGATCCAGTGGTGGCCACAGGACTGGAAAAGGTCAATCCTCATTCCAACTCCCAAGAAAGGTAGTACTAAAGAATGTTCAAACCATCAGACAATTGCACTCATCTCCCATGCTAGTAAGCTCATGCTTAAAATCTTGCATGCTAGGCTTCAGCATTACATCATGAAAGAACTTCTAGAAGTCCAAGATGGGGTTAGAGGAACCAGATATCAAATTGTCAACATTCACTGGATCATAGAGAAAGCAAGGGAATTCCAAAAAAAATCTACCTCTGTTGCATCGACTACACCGAAGCCTTTGACTGTGTGGATCACAACAAACTGTAGAAAGCTCTTAAAGAAACAGGAATACCAGACCATCTTATCTGTCTCCTGAGACATGTGTATGTGAGTCAAGAAACAACAGTTAGAACACTGTATGGAATAACTGATTAGTTCAGGATTCAGAAAAGAGTACAAAAAAGCTGTCTGTTGTCACCCTATTTATTTAACCTATATGCTGAGCACATCATGAGCAATGCCAGGCTGGATGAGTTACAAGCTGGAATCAAGATAGGTGGGAAAACATCAACAACCTCAGACATGTGGGTGATACCACTCTAATGGCAAAAAGTGAAGAGGAATGAAAGAACCTCTTGATGAGGGTGAATGAGAAGAGGGAAAAAAGGAGGCTCAAAACTAAACATTAAAAAAACTAAGATCATGGCATCCAGCCCCACTACTTCATGGCAAATAGAAGGGGAAAAGGTGGAAGTAGTGACAGATTTTCTCTTCTTGGGCTCTAAAATCACTCAGATGGTGACTGCAGTCATGAAATCAGAAGATTATTGCTTCTTGGCCGGAAAGCAATGACAAAACTAAACAGTGCATTGAGAAGCTGAGACATTACTTTGTCGACAAAGGTCCATATAGTCAAGGCTATGGTCTTCCCAGTGATCATGTACGGTTGCGAGAACTGGACCATAAAGAAGATAGAGCACCCACAAAGAATTGAGGCCTTCAAACTGTGGTGCTAGAGAAGATGCCTGAGAGTGTCTTGGACAGTGAGCAGATCAAACCAGTCAATCTTAAAGGAAATCAATCCTGAATAGTTATAGGAAGGACTGATGCTGAAGCTGAAGCTCCAGTATTTTGGTTACCTGATGCGAATAGCCGATTCACTGGAAAAGTCCCTGATGCTGGGAAAGACTGAGGACAGAAGGAGAAGAGGACATCAGAGGATGAGACGGCTGGATGGTATCACTGATGCAATGGACACGAACTTGGGCAAACCTGGGGAGATGGTGAGGGACAGGGAGGCCTGGTTTGCTTCAGTTCATGGGGTCATAAAAAGTTGGACATGACTAGGTGACTGAACAACAACAAATAACTGTACAATGACCTCTAAGTGTTCAATCAAAAGGAAAAGTAGCACATCTCACTTTAAAGCAAAAGCTTGAAATGATTAAACTCAGTGAGGAAGGCAAGTCAAAAGCTGAGAGAGACCAAACACTTGGCCTCTTGAGCTAAGTCGTGGATGCAAAGGATAAGTTCTCAAAGGAAATTAAATGTGCTAGTTCAGTGAATACATAAATGCTAAGAAAGCAAAGTAGCCTTACTGCTGATATGGAGGAAGTTTTAGTGGTCTGGATAGACGATGGAATCCGCCACAACATTCCCTTAAGCCTAAGCCTAAGGCTAATATAGATCAAGGTCCTAACTCCCAATTCTGTGAATGTAAGGAAGCTGCAAAGAAGAAAAGTTTGAGGCATTTATTGTTTGTAGATTTGTTTTTGATGATGGCCATTCTGACTAGTGTGAGGTGATAGCTCATCACACTTTTGATTTCCATTCATTGTAATTTTTATTTGCATTTCTCTAATAATGAGTGATGCCGAGTGTCTTTTCACGTGTTTATTGGCCATCTGCATGTCTTCTTTGGAGAAATGTCTGTTTAGATCTTCTGCCCATTTTTTGATTGGGCTGTTTAAACACCAGATTTTCACTGTAGATGAAATATCCTTATATTGAGAGAAGATGCTACCAAGGACTTTCATAGTTAAAAAGGAAAAGTCAGTGCCTGACTTCAAAGCTTCAAAAAACAAGCTGACTCTCTTGTTAGGGGCCAATGCAGCTGTTGACTTTAAATTGAAGCCAATACTTAGTTACCATTCCAAAAACCTTGGGCCCTAAGAATTATGCTAAATCTACTCTCCCTGTGCTCTATAAATGGAACAACAAAGCCTGGATGATACTACATCTGTTTACAGCATGGTTTAATAAATATTTGAAGCCTACTGTTGAGATCTATTGCTAAAAAAAAAGATTCCTTTCAGACATTGACAATACACCTGGTCAGCCAAGAGCTCTGACAGAGATGTAGATTGAGATTAATGTTGTTTTCATGTCATCTAGCACAACATCCACTCTGAAGCCCATGGATCAAGGAGTTGTTTTGAATTTCAATTCTTATTTTTTAAGAAAAAATATTTTTGTTAAAACTGTAGCTGCAATAGATAGTAATTCTTCGGAAGGATCTAAGCAAAGTAAATTGAACACCTTCTGGAAAGGATTCACCATTCTAGATGTCACTAAGAAGATATGTGATTCATGGGAGGAGGTCATAATATCAACATTAACAGAAGTTTGAAAGAAATTGATTCCAATCCTCTTGGATGACTTTGACGGGTTCAAGACTTCAGTAGAGCAAGTAACTAGAGATGTGGTAAAAATAGCAAGACGTGGAGCCTGAAGATATGACTGAATTGTTGCAACCTCATGACGTGACTTTAACAGATGAGGAGTTGCTTCTTATGTATGAGCAAAGAAAGTGGTTTCTTAAATGGAAAAGATCTCCTGGTGAAGATGAGTGAAGACTGTTAAAATGACAACAAAGGATTTAGAATATTACGTAAACCTAGTTAATAAAGCAGTGGCAGGATTTGAGAGGATTGACTCCAACTTGGAAATAAGTTTTACTGGGGAATAAAATGCTCTCAAACAGCACTGCCTACCACAGAGAAATTGTTCGTGAAAGAAACAGGCAATCAATGTGGCAACCTTTGTTGTTGGCTTATTTTAAGAAATTATCACAGCCACCACAACCTCCAGGAACAACCGCCCTGATCCATCAGCACCCATCAATATAGAGGCAACATCCTCCATCAACAAAAATATTACAACTCAGGGAAGGTGCAAATGATGGTTAGCATTTTTTAGAGATAGAGTATTCTTAATTAGGGCTTCCCTGCTGTCTCAAGTGGTAAAGAATCCACCTGCCAATGCAGGAGACACAGGAGACGTGGTTCAATCCTTAGGTCAAGAAGATTCCCTGGAGAAGGAAACGGCAACCCACTCCAGTATTTTTGCCTGGGAAATCCCATAGACAGAGGAGCCTGGCAGGCTAGAGTCCATGGGATCAAAAAGACTCGGTCATGACCTACCAACTAAATAACAGTTCTTAATTAAGGTATATACATTGTTTTTTTAGAAGTTTAGCACACAAGAACATTACGGCATTTGAGGTGAAATAATTCTTCATTGCCTAAACTGTCTCATGCACTGAATGACATTTAGATCCTTAGCTCCTGCCCTCTAAAGGCCAGTAGGACTTCTCATCTTTACAGATGATTAAGAGTACTACTTCCTAAATTGAGAGCCACTGGCCTAGCGTATGATCACCCGGTAGAGAAAGAGACACTCTCAAGTGAGAATTCCAAGGAACTGACAGCCCAGATATGGGTATTCTGTGTGGATATTCTTACCTAGAATGATGGCAGGAGAGCGATGGGCACAAAGACAGGGAGCTAGAGAGTAGAATCTTCCATCAGTGCAGAGGAGCAGGAAGGAGGATAGGCTGAAGCGCTTGGTATGAGGTCAGTGTGACTGAGCAGCTGAAATCTCTGCTTTGTCTCATCTAATTTGAACATAAAGAGCTACAAGTGGCTAGTGGTTACTTTATTCCATGGTGAAGAATAAATCATGAAGTGAGCATTTAGAAACAAATTTGAAGACACAGGAAATTCTTCTTAATATCTGAGTCTTGAGGAAAAGAGACAAAGGTAGGTGTGAGTCTAGGTAAGCTGGTGGATCTGGAGAAGGAAAGTGAGAGAAGTAATGCTTAACAACTTCAGCATTTTCAATAAGTAGGATTCCAAAAATTCATTTTAATTCATTTCTGCCTCCTCTCAGACCAACTTCTGTATCATATTGCTATGGAAGACACTTGAGAAAATCTCCCTCAAAGTTTAAAATCTCACCACAGTGTAAGAATTATTCTTTCTCATGAGAAGCCCCTGGTATTAATAGACTGTGGTGGCGGTGGTTTAGCCACTAAGTCATGTCCAACTGTTGAGAACCCCATAAACTGTAGCCTGCCAGGCTTCTCTGTCCATGGGATTTCCCAGGCAAGAACACTGGAGTGGGTTGCCATTTCCTTCTCCAGGGGATCGTCCCCATCCAGGGATCAAATTCAGGTCTCCTGCATTGCAGGTGGATTCTTTATCAACTGAGCCAGGAGGGAAGCCCAAAAGCCTGTGGTCATTGCCTATTTTTCTTGTACCTAAGTGTACCTTCCCTAAAGACTGACTTTCTATCTCAAACATAGCAGGGGGAAAAAGTTACTTCTGAAAATTTCCCATTAAAAGATGCTGTTGTTTAGAAACCATGTTTCTTTTGTGTGTGTGTTTCTATAAAAGAATATACAAACATATATGAACATGTTCTTTGTTATTTAAAATGAGGTAAAAGTATTCTGATGGGCTGCAGCCATAAGCCTATGATTTGTGCGTTCACAAAATAATTTTAGAAGGTCATGTACTTTTATGTGCATCCTACCACACACACACACACACACACACACATACACATTTCCAGAATGGCCTCATGGCCATACCCTTACAAGCTTCATTACAAACTTAACAGTAATAATTCTGTCAATATGTCCTTATGAACCAAATGAGCAATGCCAATGTGGCACCCGGGACCACTCACCCTGTGGAAGAATCCCAGATTTAGGCAGGGGAAGGGCAGAGTGCAGGTAATATTTGAAAAGCGCTTGACACTGCCTGTGATTGGGAATAAAGGATTAGTAAAACACTTCTGACTAGTTTCTGTCTGTTACTGTCCTCAATTTTCACTTAATTGCAATCAAAATAAAAAAATATTCTCTATCCCCAGAGAGTGGACACTGTCCCTAGCTTAATAGACCATAAAACACATAATTAAGAAACAATCTCTGTGGGGCTAATCAGCACAGCACTGTAACTGGTCAGATTCCTTACTGTACCATGGTTAATTTCTCTTGGTCCTAAGGCAGAGTCTTTCCCTTAAGTGTCCTCACCAGATGCCAGTACATGTCCATTCTGGCCTCCACATCATATAGACTTCTTTATTAACTATGCTTCTCAACTCCAGGTATTGGCCAGAATCAGGGAAAAGCATCAAAAAAATGAAGAGCCAATAGATGTCCATATGTTGGTGAGATATATTCTATCAGATGCTCACCCCCTTGGATCTACTTCGAGTCCAGGATATAGATTTAAGCTCCCATTATCATGAAATCCATAGTTTCCAGTATCTGATCCATTAAACTAAGAAATTATTCTGGCTTTCCCCTTTGGTTTCCCCTGATGGGACTTTGATCAATATGGAAGTGAAAAAGTATCCTGGTGCTAGAACACGCCAGGTAACTATTCTATTTTCTGGCCACTGCAAGAGATCTTGTAACTTAATTTCATTGGGACCATAAGATTCAAAGACAGTAAGTGAATGGAATGCTTAAAGACCATCTCAGCTACTGAGAAGAAACCTTGCAAGTCACAATGAAGAACAGCAAAAAGAAATTGAATTATTAATTCCCATTGCCTCTCTCTGTCCACAAACCCCCTCTGGTGGAAGAATTGAAGTAAAAGTGAAAGTTGCATCCGACTCTTCGTGACCTTAGAACTGTAGCCCACCAGGCTCCTCTGTCCATAAAATTCTCCAGGCAAGAATACTGGAGTAGATTGTCATTCCCTTCTCCAGGGGATCTTCCCAACCCAGGGATTAAACCCAGGTCTCCCACACTGTAGGCAGATTCTTAACTATCTGAGCCACCAGGGAAGCCCTAATTAGGAGTCATGTCTGACTCTACAACCCCATGGACTGTAACCTGCCAAGATCCCCTGTGCATGGAATTCTCCAAGCCAGAATACTGGAGGGGGTTCCTTTCTCCAAAGGATCTTCCCAAACCTGAGATCGAATCCAAGTCTTCCACATTGCAGGCGGATTCTTTACCAGGGAAACTCCACCATGGGGAGGAACTACTAGGTAATAAAATAGTTATAATAACAATAACCAAAATGCAAAAAAGAAAAAAGAAAGACAAGGAAAGGCAATCCACAACAAGACAATCAATCCCTGTAAAACTGAGAGGCAAATGTAGTGATTAGCAAATATGAGCTACAACTAGAAAATCCCTTACAGATGAAGCCGTGTGATGAATGATTTACCAAAAGGTCAGCACTGCTCTTTTATCTTCACCACCCATCAGTTTCCATCGCTCTCAATTTGTCTGGCACATAACAGAAAGCTGGCCATAAAACATTCATCATAAAAATTAACCTTATTTTGCAATATCAAAAAAAGAAACATATAGTTGGAGGTAGTCTAAGCATATGGGCTAGCTTCTCAATTAGAATTCCTCATATACATTATAAAAAGCATTGACATTTAAAACCCTGTTATAAGAGGTAATGTACTCAGCAAGTACGAGAACTCTCTGCCCTATGCTCAGCTTTGCTGATCCACTGCTAGTTCTCAAGCAAGGGAAGGCACCATTAATCCTCTCCCAAAGACCACAGCAATAATGGCAGGAGCATGGCTAGTGTCAGCACTTCCCCTACTGCTCCCTTGGAAGCCAAACTTCTCTGTAGCTTCTGATTCTAGCTGGTGTGGATGCCAGGCTTTTAACCCCAACACTACTATACACTCTGACACATGAGCTGTGGGGTGAACTTCCTTCACGTTCCCATTTGACAATCTTTGAACAAAAAGGAACACAATATCAGACGGAAATATATTTTCAAGAGAAAGGGATTCTAAAAATTAACATATTAATATCTACAAACTGCCAGATCCCCTTAACCAGAGTTGCGAAAGTCATTACGCCATTTTAACTGAACTGATTAAATTGATCTCATTGGAAAATAGATCATTTCACTCCTTCCTATCCTGTCTCTAAATTCACCAACTGCTTCTCTGATTTCACAGAATCAGTAGGATATTTTGCATCTTGTAGATATAATCTAGGTTACTGATTTACTGAAGAATCCTTGTCCCCAGACTCTGCTTAAGGAGTCTATTATCTATACTTAGATAATATCAGGTTATCTATTTATATCATTGATAGTTGCAGAATTTGAAATAAAAGGGGGGATCAATATCAGTGTTACTTGAGGATTTGAAAAAAAGAGAATCAAAATGAAAGAAAAATGATCAAAAGAATTCTGAAAAAGAGCTGCAAGAGTGTTTATCACTGCATTATTTACTTTATAAACAAAAAACATGAAAATTCTACAGTACAAACAAAAGAAGACTGTTCAGCTTAACTATGGTAATAGCCATAAAGTGGAATATTATGTAGATATTGAAAATGATGTAGCAAAATATTTAATAACATGAAAAATATTCATGGTATTATTAAAGGAAAAAACACACTGAAAAAACAGTAAGAAACAGTATTATCACATTTATTGACAATGGTTTTATTTGAATAAAAGTCTGGCAATTGATTAGCTAACTCATTCTCTGTTCACAACTCCCCCACTTCAGCACCCCCTTAAAGTTAGGGGTGGTTCTATAAAATGAGATATAGGGATTTTCCTGATGGTCCAGTGTATAAGACTTTAGCCTTCCAATGCATGGGAGGAAGGTTCAATCTTTGGTTCGGGGAGCAAAGATCCCATGTACCTCGAGTCCAAAAAACCAAAACATAAAACAGAAGCAATATTGTAACAAATTCAATAAAGACTTTAAAAAAATGCTCCACATTAAAAAAAATGTTTAAAAAAATAAAATAAAATGACACATAAACAGAATTTTGCTTGCTGGCACTTTTTCTGACTAAAAGGGGGCAGTTGGGGGCTCCTTTTTCTATTGTCTGTACTAGACTGAATCAGCTGATCTATCCATGACCACAGACTGTCATCTCAGCCAACCAACAGTGGGGGAAAGAAGACAAAACCTTGTGATCAGCTATTAGATAGCACCAAAAAAAAGAGTTACAACTTGATCTCTTTATTCATCTTTTAACCATTGTTTCCTTGTCCATGTAGATATAATCAAAGAATAATCCCTAGGAATCTATGAAGTTTTCCTGAAATGAAGTAAAGGCTTTGAGTCATGTGCAGAATAAGTACCATTCCAAGAGCAAGGCAGCCACATTGCCTCTCAACTGCAAAATACAGACTAGTCATCTTGAAACCTGAAAAATCACTCTCAATACATGTTGATTGTAGGAATAAATATGGGCATGTATCTCAGCCATCTTAGCCTTATTTATTTATAAGGGACAATATAATATAAATAAGTGACATAAATATCAATACTGCCTAGATTTACATGTATCTCTTACTAGAGCAGGTATCATTTTATACTGTAGCAATCTGTGTGTCCATCTCTAAACTATAAGCTCCTTTTAAGCAAGAACATTTCCTTTCATCTTTGCTAGGTCAGATCAGATCAGTCACTCAGTCATGTCCAACTCTTTGCGACCCCATGAATCGCAGCACGCCAGGCCTCCCTATCCATCACCAACTCCCGGAGTTCACTCAGACTCACGTCCATCGAGTCAGTGATGCCATCCAGCCATCTAATCCTCTGGCATCCCCTTCTCCTCTTGCCCCCAATCCCTCCCAGCATCAGAGTCTTTTCCAATGAGTCAACTCTTCTCATGAGGTGGCCAAAGTTCTGGAGTTTCAGCTTTGGCATCATTCCTTCCAAAGAAATCCCAGGGCTGATCTCCTTGCAGTCCAAGGGACTCTCAAGAGTCTTCTCCAACACCACAGTTCAAAAGCATCAATTCTTCAGTGCTCAGCCTTCTTCACAGTCCAACTCTCACATCCATACATGACCACAGGAAAAACCATAGCCTTGACTAGACGAACCTTTGTTGGCAAAGTAATGTCTCTGCTTTTGAATATGCTATCTAGGTTGGTCATAACTTTCCTTCCAAGGAGTAAGTGTCTTTTAATTTCATGGCTTCAGTCACCATCTGATCTTGGAGCCCAGAAAAATAAAGTCTGACACTGTTTCCACTGTTTCCCCATCTATTTCCCGTGAAGTGATGGGACTGGATGCCATGATCTTCGTTTCTGAATGTTGAGCTTTAAGCCAACTTTTTCACTCTCCACTTTCACTTTCATCAAGAGGTTTTTGAGTTCCTCTTCACTTTCTGCCATAAGGGTGGTGTCATCTGCATATCTGAGGTTACTGATATTTCTCCCGGCAATCTTGATTCCAGCTTGTGTTTCTTCCAGTCCAGCGTTTCTCATGATGTACTCTGCATATAAGTTAAATAAACAGGGTGACAATTGTCACCCTGTTCATCTTTGCTAAGGATGCTTAAATCTTCTTTGTCCCAAGGACTCAGAACTCAGATGGTAAAGGGTCAGCCTGCAATGCAGGAGACCTGGGTTTGGTCCCTGGGTTGGGAATATCCCCTGAAGAGGGCAACCCACTCTAGTATTCTACCCTGGAGAATTCCCATGGACAGAGGAGCCTGGAAGGCTACAGTCTATGAGATCACAAAGAGTTGGACACAACTGAGTGACTAGGCACACACAGAAGAAGGATGGCCAAATCTTCTTTGTCCCAAGGACTCAGAACCAAACTTAGTCTCCAATTATAAATGCCTATAAAACATTACAGCAATTTTGACTCCTTCTTTATTCTAAATCATCCTACTTACAAAAAAAAAGTCAACAACTTTTTAACATTTCCAAAATATCCTGAAGGAAAGGGAAAATCACACATTAAATTCTTGTCAAGTAACATTTACCTCCTCAAGCCCTGACTAATCAAAAATGACTGGACTTGGCAGCTCCTTTTATCACTTTGTCTATAATCTAAAATTCAGATACTATTGTGCCAACTGGAAAATGCCAACATCCGTTCCCACCTCACACGACATCACTTTGCCAGTCGCTTTGGAGTCTAGTAATCTGGTGTGACCACTCCCCATCAGATAAAGTAGAAATTATAAACCAAATTTAAATGGTCCTAATAGCCCCATTTCAGGACAGCAATGCTGAAGTTAGAAGAGATTAGAAGGGTGCCAGATTTATTGCTATTGATTCCCTGCTGGCAATTTCATGAAAAGATATCCACTGCAGTCATATAAAGAGCATCTGGCTGGTTTCCAACTCTTTTGTTCTTCATATGCTTAAAAAAAAAAAAATCAACCAAGAAGGATAAGAAACTAGAAATTAGTATAGGGGACCCAAGTTTCACTACAGAATAAGAAGCCTTCATCACTACACCTTAATTATGCATATCTGCTCCTACAGAGTCCAAAACGTTTATTTATTGAACCTTACCACTGCCATCCTGGTAACCCAGATCAGAAGCCAATCTATAATGACTCAAGCCATATTTCACAATAGACTACAAAGGACACATGATGTCATTTGCTAAAATGACTTAATCCAGATGGAAAGCATTCTGACCTATACATAATTGATTGACCTTTGCTATGCTTTCCTGGTTATTTATATACTATCATAGGCATGAATGTATATCAGTGGTATTTACACTTGGCAGCTACTTTGGAGAACACATTATTCGATTGGGATTTGGAGCTTTTTATGACCATTTCCTGACCAAATATTCATAAATGAAGGACAAGAAAAGATGGTCTCTAAAAGATAACATTTAATAAGCTCTGGAAAGTCTAAGGAAGCTTTGTTACTCTAACTGATTTAAAATACAGTGGACAAGATCTACCTCTGTAAAGTTGAGTTCAAAACCCTAAAACTGAGGACATTAAAGGGCATGTTTTCTATTTTCCCTTTAGGGCTCAATAATGATAGTAAAATATGCTTTACCAAAGGAGTGGAGTATTCTGGATACTTGTGAGTAAAGCATCCTGTGGTGAAGGTAATTAGAGCTCATAATAAACGACCACAGAAAAGAGAAAACTATATGAGGCTCTTTGACTTTTTAATTATGAATTTTGCTTTCTGAAAGGAGTAAGTAACAAATTAAATACTAATCAGATGATTAAGACAGTTTCAAGGTAATCATAGAAACAGAGGCAGACAGACACACTAGATTATGGAAGGAAAATGTGTTGCAAGTATGTCCTTAATCCCACTTTGCATACTCAGGGCAGGTATCAATAACTGATCATTGAATTCTTAACCAAGAGCACTGATATAGGTTAAACTCTTTTCCAATACTACTCCAGGAAAAGTGAAAGTCTTAGTTACTCAGTCATGTCTGAACCCTTTGCAGTTCTGTAAACTGTAGCCTGCCAGGCCCTCTATCCATGCAATTCTCCAGGCAAAAATACTGGAGTGGCTTGCCATTCCATTCTCCAGGGGATCTTCCCAACCCAGGGATTGTACCCAGGTTTCCCGAATTGCAGGAAGATTTTTTACCATTAAGCAAATGGCAACCCACTCCAGTATTCTTGACTGGAGAATTCCAAGGTCAGAGGAGCCTGGCAGACTATAGTCCAATGGGGTTGTAATGAGTTGGGCATGACTGAGTGACTAACTCCAAGAAAATACCAAAAAGATGAACTTGGGACATGAAGTGAAATATATTTGCCATTGCCTAAATAAATAATCACACAGTTCATTTCAGATCCTAATACATATTAAATATCAAAAACAGGGATGCCATTATGAAACAATCATAATTTAGTACTCCTTAGTTTGCTTATCTAAACTAAATTTTTACTCATCTGAAGAGGGAATTACTGGCACATACTGCTATTGTGTTTTAATAATGTATTAAATAGAGAAGGTTGTCTCTTACATTATGATCAAATTGATTCTGTCTCCTGTTTTCATAGACTCCAAAACCCAATATAATACTAAACAGATTTTAAAATCAAACTTTAAAAGAAACTCTTTGAATCCTAGGAAAACGTAAAGTCAAATTCAGCAGTTTTCTCTAAGCTGTAGTAGGCTGGTGTGATCCCTAGGGTAAATAAAAAGCAAAGGGAGTATCTAATCAGAATATGATGGAAACGTTCACAGAAGAATATTATACAGCAGGAAAAGGAATGACTTACAGTCACATGCATCTACAAGGATAAATGTAAGAAACAAAGAATCAAGTGGAAAAAGCACAAGTTGAAGACTACAAACACCAGTGCTTTTCAATTGATGTGCCTCAGTGACTAGGTTACAAAGCTCCTAACATATCAATCCCCTTAGTTCTGGGGTGAATAGTAGCTGGAGTGACCAGAGTCTTTTAGCGGGACATAGATAGCATTTATCCCAAGGCACTGTTCCATATTTTTGAGTTCAGTGTATGCCAAGATATGAAGAAGTTGGGAAGTACTGACATATGGTATAATGCCATTTTTGTAATGCTCAAAAACTAAAATATATCTTGTTTAGAGATATATACACATGTGACAAAGTTATTTTATATGAGATAAGAAAAGCAAAGGAAGGATGAGTGCAAAAATGCCCCCAGTACATCCATTCCTTCTGGACAATGGTTACTATTGGAATAGATATACAGGAGATGAGGCATAGGGAAGGAACACATGAGTAATTTATAGTTCTTAAAGTGGGTGGTGGGTTCATGGGAGTTTAGCTTTTATACTCCAAATATATTGTCTTATAACTATAAAATATTACGTAACGCTTTTTCAAACACATCAGTGTTAAGAAGCCAGGCAACTTTCTTGCTTTTCAGAATCAGTTTTTCAAGAAGACACTAAACTGAGTGGAGATAATTTTCATGTGGTTCTCAACTGGTTCACAGGAAAAAAAAAAAAAAAAGCAGTAAAGTACACAAAGAAATGAGAAAAGCAAACTAGAGCCAGACAAAGACAACATCATCACCTTCTTTATTACTATCCATAGATAGCCAAAAATGATGCCATAAAAAGATTGCTCATTACAGAGAAATGACAGATTCTTTTTGTAATTAACCGAGGATGACACAGGTGCTCTTACCTCAATTTCTTCACCATCAGAACTGTCAGAAGGCTTAGCTTAAGTGTGACTTTCTCTAGGAAGCCTGCCTGAACCTCTGATCTTGGGTGAGACAGGTACCCACTTAAATGTTCCCATAGCATCTCACCCTCACTTGTCTCCCCCAACTCCACCTGCCATGGCAACCAGCTGGTAATCTTTGTGCATAGTTATTTGTTTTCACATGTCGGTGAGCTTTCTTTAAAAAAAAAAAAAATTGAAATCTAATTGACCTTCAACACTTTATTAGTTCCAAGTGGACAACATAGTGATGCAATAGTTCTATACATTACGAATGACCATCACGATATGTCAAGTTACCATCGGTCACCACATAAAGTTATTACAATATCACTGACTATTGATATATTCCCCATGCTATACGTTTCATCGTCATGGTTCATTTATTTTGTAACTGGAACTCTGTACCTCTTAATCTCCCTTACCTATTTCATTCATCTCCCTACTTCCTTCCCTTCTGGCAACCACCTATTATTCTCTGCATCTATGGGTCTGTTTCTGTTTTGCTATATTTCTTCATTTGCTTTGTTTTTAGAATCTGCATCTAAGTGAAATCATATGTTATTTGTCTTTCTCTGTCTACCTTATTTCACTTAGCATAATATTCTCTAGTTGTATTCTCACAGTATTCTCTCAGCATAGTATTCCATGTTGTTTCCAATGGCAAGATTTCATTCTTTTTTATGGCTGAGTAATAATGTGTGTTTGTGTATCATATCTTCTTTATTCATTCATCCCTCAGTCAACACTTAGGTTGCTTCCATATCTTAACTACTGTAAATAATGCTTCAGTGAGCATAGGAGTGTATATATCCTTTCAAATTAGTGTTTGCTTTTATTTTCTGCAGAAGAATAACCAGAAATGGAACACTGCTGGATTTTGTGCGGTTCTGTTTTAAATTTTTAGAGGTATCTCCACAGTGTTTTCCATCTTAGCTATAGTGTACACATGTGCATTTCCCTAGGTGAGCTTCTTCAAAGCATGGATAATGTCTAGTCTTCCTTTATGCCCCAGTGCCTATTCATTGAGCAAATGCAAGTAGTCAGGCACATAGAAGGTTTTACTTCTATTTTTTAGCAATTAATTCAAGGAAGAAAAGTTGAATTTAGACTTGAATCCTCCTTATTCTTTTGTATGAACTTAAAATTTTTCAATAAAAACATTTTCACTCAAATTAGAAACTAAATTATTGAATAATGTTGAATTATTACTAACCCAGAATCACATAATTTTGGGGCTTTTGGAATACATAGCAATATTTAGACTAAAAACCCTCAAAGGCACACTCTGTCAGCTTGTAGATATGCATAGATTTTCCCCAGTATACCTATATTGATGTAGATGTAAATACACCTGGTATAGAATAATAAGGCATGGTAAAATTCTCTATCTTAGGATATAAAATCCATTAAACTTAAGAGAATATTGGAGAAGTACAGTATATACATGTCCTGCAAGACTTATGTTCCATTCTAAAGAAATGAGTCTTGTCAAACTTCCCTAGTAGTGAGAACTGTTTAGCAGGAATTAATTTTTAAATGAAATACGCTAAAAATGAAATAGATGTAGTATTACTTAATAGGTAAGTCTTACTCTTCAGTAACTATTGGAGGTGACACTGGTATGTTTTATCATTGGCAACTGGACTGAGTTTGATCAAATTTCTCCCTTTTCTCATTAAAAACAGATGCAACGTTCTGATTTTCACTGCTATCCCAGGTCTGGTGGCATTTCATCATATACAGTTTGGTAGCCTAAAAAATGTTGGGGGGTGGGTGCGGGGCAGAGGATAATTTCAAAGAAATGAGTGCATCTGCAACAGAAAGAAGGTTAAGTGAGGTTCATATCTCCAGACACTTGCCCCTAAATTAAGACAAATTAACTTTAAAAGACAATGTTATATCTTGTCTTCTCACTCTAGCTAGATGGAAGTGAAATGTCAACTCGCTCAGTTGTGTCCAACTCTTTGTAATCCCATGGACTATAGCCCATCAGGGTCCTCTGTCCATGTAATTCTTCAGGCAAGAATACAGGAGTGGATAGTCATTCCCTTCTCCAGGGGCCCTTTCTGACCCAGAGATCATATTCCGGTCTCTTGTATTGTAGGCAGATTCTTTACCATCTGAGCCACCAGGGAAGCCCCACAAAAATGAAATACTTGGCAAATGTCTTCTTTGAAAAGAATTATTTAGCAATGGAATTACAATCAATGTCACAAGGAGAGCTAAAGCAAACTTAAGGCCAAAAGTATAAAAGAGGAAATATATAGTCACATTTGCCAAGGCAAATTCCATCTTGTGTATCACCAAAGAAAAGGGATACTGGGTTCTACTAAGTTCAACAACTTTCCTTACTCTAGGAATTGTCAGTCTTTAATATTCATAATGGCCCTCATGAACTGTTAGGAAGAGGATGGAGTATGCAGAATTTGCCATGCTTATTGTCTATACAAAGGCTTTGCCACTGTTGGGAATAGCAGTGCTATAAGGTAAATCTGGAGAAGGGGATGACAGAGGATGAGATAGCTGGATGGCATCACCGACTCAATGGACATGAGTTTGAGAAAGCTCCAGGAGTTGGTGATGGACAGGGAAGCCTGGCGTGTGGCAGTCCATGGGGTTGCAAAGAATCAGACATGACTGAGCGACTGATCTGAACTGAACTGAAGGTAAATCTAGGTTGAAATTCTAGCTCTACCATTTAGTAGCTGTGTTCCCATCCGTGTGCAAGTTTTTTAATCCCTCTTTCAGTAACCTCATTTGAAAATTTAGTCCTTTAATTTACATTTTTCAGAACATCTGCCCATGACTTCCTTTTGAAGTTATTTCCTATAATTCGTAACAGATAATAACAACTTCAGCTGCAGTAATTCAGCTCCTATTTAATTTACAAAATTTATACACCTTCTTTTATGCATTCATCAAACAGCTATTAAGCATTTGGCATAAGCCAGGCCAAGTTGGTAAATGGATATCAATAGGCATAGTTTCTGAATTCACAGAGAGGGGAAGGCACACTCTGGGGAGTGGGGAGACCCTGATGAAATCTTAAACGCAGGATAGCAACAGGTTCCAAAAAGAGAGACTATAACAAGAAGCCTAAAATGCAGAGGAGAAATACTGGAGTTGAAATCTGAGGGATGAAATTAACTCAGTGGAGATAAAGGAAACAAAATTCCAGAAGCCAAGAGAACAAGGATATGCAAAGACCCTGTGGCAATAGGGAGGAGAGTGATTTTGAAGAGGAGAAAGGATGGTGTAGTGGGAGTTCAGACAGCTAAGGAAGATAATATCAAAAATCAAGAGAAAAAGACAGAGGGCAGTGTTAGATTTTGTCACCAACGATGACAATGTAGACTATGACTGGAACAGCAGATGTAAAGGGTCAAGTTTATGCTGTCCTAATCTGAGTTTATATCTGTTTGTTCCCTCCTTAAATGTTTGGAAGAATTTGTTGGAGAATTTAGTTGGCATTTTATTTCTCTTTATATAATTATGAAACTAATTTCTTTAACATATATATTCAGATTTTCTAAAATGCACTGTATCAATTATAGTTTTTAGAGAACTTCAGCATATGATAAAGCAGAGACACCATTTTGCCAATAAAGGTCCATACAGTCAAAACTATTGCTTTTCCAGTAGTCAGGTACAGATGTGAGAGTTGGACCATAAAGAAAGCTGAATACCAAAGAACTGATGCTTTCAAACTGTGGTGCTAGAGAAAACTCCTGAGAGTCCTTGGATGGCAAGGAAACAAAACCAGTCAATCCTAAAGGAAATCAACCCTGAATATTCATTGGATGGACTGATGCTGAAGCTGAAGCTCCAATACTTGGGTCACCTGATGCAAAGAGCCAACTCAATAGAAAAAAACCCTGATTCTGGGAAAGATTGAGGACAGGAGGAGAAAGGAACAACAGAGGATGAGATAGTTAGATGATATCACCAACTCAATGGACAAGTTATAGCAACCTCCAGCTGATGGTGAAGTGACAGGGAAGCCTGGTGTGCTGCAGTTTGTGGGGTTGCAAAGTTCATGGGGTCAGACATGACTTAACAACTAAACAAACAACAAAAACCATTTCACTTAAATTTTCAAATGTACTAGCATAAAATTTTGGTAATATCTCTCAGTTCAGTTCAGTTCAGTTCAGTTGCTCAGTCGTGTCCTACTCTTTGTGACCCCATGAACTGCAGTACACCAGGCCTCCCCATCTATCACCACTCCCAGAGTTTACTCAAACTCATGTCCATTACATCAGTGATGCCATCCAACCGTCTCATCCTCTGTCGTCCCCTTCTCCTCCCGCCTTCAATCTTTCCCAACATCAGGGTCTTTTCCAATGAGTCAGTTCTTTGCATCAGGTGGCCAAAGTATTGGAGTTTCAGCTTCAGCATCAGTCCTTCCAATGAATATTCAGGACTGAAGCATGGTGACTAATGGCCAAATGTTTCTTGTACACTAAAAAATGAATATTCTCCAGTTGGTGTGTGTAGGTCTATATATTATATTTCTGTATATTAAAATTAGGTCATTTGTCAAATATGGTATCTGAATCTTCTATATATTTGCTAACTTTTTTTCTGCATGTTCTATTAATTATTGAAAGAGGTATGGCAAAATCCCACCTAAGTCTAAGGATCTGCATATGCCTAATTTTAGTATTATCAGTTGCTTACTTTTAATATTTTGAGGTACTTCTATTTCTATTTGCATATGTATAGCTACACTGCAACTTTTGGTTAGTGTTTGTATGGTATTTCTTTTTACCTTTCAATTTGTTGTTATGGCTTTATATTTAGAGTGTGCCTTGTGTAGTCAGAAAATAGCTGCCTTTTTTTTTTTTTTAATAATCCAGTCTAACAATCTTTGGTTTTTAAATTGAGACATTTAGTCCTTTTATTTATGTTAAATTTCTACCTTAATATGTTCTTTATTTGTTCTATGGTTCTTTATTCCTTAATTCTCCTTTTATCTTCAACTAAACAAAAATTTTTAAATTATTCTACTTTGTTTTTCTTTCAGCTTGTTAGTTACACATTCTTTAAGTGGTTATACTAGAAAGTTAAATATGTTCCCTTGACTTAATGGAATCTACAATAATCAATATTTTACCATTTCCTGAATAAAGACTTTATGTTATTTTAACTTAATTTACCCCACACCCCACTATCCCTGAGGTTTTATTTTTCAAGCTTTTTTTTATGGAGAATTCCAACAAATAAAATAGTAGAATTAATAATGTAATAAAACCCCCATATCCTACACTTGTTTAATCATCATTGTCTCATGACCAGTCTTGCTCCATCTCTATTTTCACCTACTCTTCCCTCAATCATATTATTTTTTTAAAAATCCCAAACATCATATCATACTTCTTGTAACTTTTTCTGCTGTAGTCGCACCATGTGGCTTGTGGGATCTTAGTTCCCCAACCAGGGGTCAAACTCAGACTTACGAACAGTGAAAGTACCAAGTCCTAAAATGTCGCAGAATTTCCATCTTGTAACTATTTTTTGGTCACATACTATTTAGGTTGTATTTCTAAAAGATATATACATTTAAAAAAAACATAATCACAACACTATCAAACATAAAAATTTAACAATAATGTCAGAATGCCATTGAATATTCTGTAAATATTCAAATTTCTAAGTGTCATAACTATTTTTGCAAGAATTTTAAAATCAAGATCCAAATAAGTTCCGTACACTGTGATTGGTCAATATCTTTTAATGTTTATTTTTACCTACATATCTCCTAAATTTCTATTTCCCTTTTTTATTCATTAGGGAAACTGGATTCTTTGAACTAAGGTTTTCCATTGTCTTATTTATATGGTATGAAGTGAAGTGAAGTCGCTCAGTCGTGTCCGACTCTTTGCGACCCCATAGACTGCAGCCTGCCAGGCTCCTCTGTCCATGGGATTTTCCAGGCAATAGTACTGGGGTGGATTGCCATTTCCTTCTCCAGGGGATCTTCCCAATCCAGGGCTCGAACCCAGGTCTCCCACATTGTAGACAGACGCTTTACCGTCTGAGCCACCAGGGAAGCCCTTTTATTTATATGGTATGGCATTATGTTAAACAAATTGTCCCTTATCTGTAAATTGTAACTGTTGGTAGTTAGATCTAAAGGCTTAATAAGGTTCAGGTTCATTTTTGGTTGCTTTGTTTTACACATCATGGCAATAGTGTGTATTCCTCCATCAGCAGGCATACCACGGCTGCTTGTATTCTATAGTATTCTTAGTCATTAATGTTCTATGCCTGGATCCATTAATTCACTAGAATTTAAAAATAAGAATATTCCTTTTTTTTCAATTCATTAGCTGGAATACTATTATCAAGAGAAAATTCTCCCATCTATATTAACTTAATAATATAAGAAATGCAGATTAATGTTCAATGTTTTACTTTTTTATACTATATTTTTAAATAATAAATAACCTATCCTCCTTTGGTAACCAATTATTGTGTGCCGTGTGCTCAGTCACGTCCTACTCTGTGTGGCCCCACGGACTGTAGCCCACCAGGCTCCACTATCATGAAATTCTCCAAGAAAAATGGAGCACGTTGCCATTTCCTACTCCAAGGGGTCTTTCTGACCCAGGGATCAAACCTGCATCTCTTATGTCTCCTTCACTGCAGGCAAATTCTTTACCACTGTGTAACCTGGGAAGCCCACCCAATTAATATTATTATTATTGTTAACATTATGAACCTACAGATTTCAAATATTTAATTCTAATCACTGCAGTTCCTCTTTCAGTGGATGTTTAAATGGTCCCATCTTTGGTTCAGTTCAGTTCAGTTCAGTCGCTCAGTCGTGTCCGACTCTTTGCGACCCCCTGAATCGCAGCACGCCAGGCCTCCCTGTCCATCACCGACTCCTGGAGTTCACTCAGACTCACGTCCATCGAGTCGGTGATGCCATCCAGCCATTTCATCCTCTGGCGTCCCCTTCTCCTCCTGCCCCCAATCCCTCCCAGCATCAGAGTCTTTTCCAGTGAGTCAACTCTTCGAATGAGGTGACCAAAGCACTGGAGTTTCAGCTTTGGCATCATTCCTTCCAAAAAAATCCCAGGGCTGATCTTCAGAATGGACTGGTTGGATCTCCTTGCAGTCCAAGGGACTCTCAAGAGTCTTCTCCAATACCACAGTTCAAAAGCATCAATTCTTCAGTGCTCAGCTTTCTTCACAGTCCAACTCTCACATCCATACATGACCACAGGAAAAACCATAGCCTTGACTAGATGGACCTTTGTTGGCAAAGTAATGTCTCTGCTGTTGAATATGCTATCTAGGTTGGTCATAACTTTCCTTCCAAGGAGTAAGCATCTTTTAATTTCATGGCATCTTTGGTTACAGGGAGTTAAATGCCACAATACATTATTTTGATGGCTTCAAGCATGCTATATGCATTTGTATTTACTTATATGTTCATCCTTCCTGGTGCTTTTTATACCTTTCTGAATTTCAATAGTTTAATCTGGGACCATTTCTCTTCTGTCCATAGAGCTTCCTTTAACAGTTTCAATGTAGATAAGCTGGTAATTAATTCTTTTCATTTTAATTTTTCTAAAAATATCTTTTTCAAAGGATAAGGGCACTGCATATAAAATTCTATTCTGTACGGATGTGAGAGTTAGACCAGAAAGAAGGCTAAGCAACAAAAAATTGATGCTTTTGAATTGTGATGCTGGAGAAAACTCTTGAGGGTACCTTGGACAGCAAGGAGATCAAACCAATCAATCCTAAAGGAAATTAACCATGAATATTCATTCAATTCATTGAAATCCAATATTCATTGGATTCTGAATCTGAAGCTCCAATATTCTGGCCATCTGATGCAAAGAGCTGACTCATTGGAAAAGACCCTGATGCTGGGAAAGATGGAGGGCAGGAGGAAAAGGGGGTGACAGAGGATGGCATCACTGACTCTACGAACATGAGTTTGAGCAAACTTCAAGACATAGTGAAGGATGGAGGAGCTTGGCACGCTGCAGTCAATGGGGTCCCAAAGAGTCTGACATGACTTAGCAACTGAACAACAACAAATACAGACTTTAAGATTAACAATTACTTTTTTTTTGGCTCTTTAAATATGTCACACCATTGTTCTTTAATTTCCATTGTTTCTGTTTTTAAAATTAGTTTTAGGTCTAACTGGTATTCTTTTGAAATGTATCTTTTTTTTCCTTTGGATACTTTTAAGATTATCTATTTGTCTTTGGTTTTTAAGTAGTTTTACTATAATATACCTACATATTTTATTTTATTTTATTTGCTTATCAGTTCAGTCACTCAGTCGTGTCCAACTCTTTACGACCCCATGAATCACAGCACCTGTCCATCACCAACTCCCGGAGTTTACCCAAACTCATGTCCATAGAGTCAGTGACGCCATCCAGCCATCTCATCCTCTGGCGTCCCCTTCTCCTCCTGTCCCCAATCCCTCCCAGCATCAGGGTCTTTTCCAATAAGTCAACTCTTCGCATGAGGTGACCAAAGTATTGGAGTTTCAGTCTCAGCATTAGTCCTCCCAATGAACACCCAGGACTGGTCTCCTTTAGGATGGACTGGTTGGATCTCCTTGTAGTCCAAGGGACTCTTAAGAGTCTTCTCCAACACCACAGTTCAAAAGCATCAATTCTTCGGTTTTCAGCTTTCTTCACAGTCCAACTCTCACATCTATACATGACCACTGGAAAAACCACAGTCTTGACTAGATGGACCTTTGTTGGCAAAGTAATATCTCTGCTTTTGAATATGCTATCTAGGTTGGTCATAACTTTCCTTCCAAGGAGTAAGCATCTTTTATTTTCGTGGCTGCAATCACCATCTGCAGTGTTTTGGAGCCAAAAAAAATAAAGTCTGACACTGTTTCCCCATTTATTTCCCATGAAGTGATGGGACCGGATGCCATGATCCTAGTTTTAAGCCAACTTTTTCTCTCTCTACTTTCACTTTCATCAAGAGGCTTTTGAGTTCCTCTTCACTTTCTGCCATAAGGGTGGTGTCATCTGCATATCTGAGGTTATTGATATTTCTCCTGGCAATCTTGATTCCAGCTTGTGCTTCTTCCAGACCAGCGTTTCTCATGATGTACTCTGTGTATAAATTAAATAAGCAGGGTGACAATATGCAGCCTTGACGTATTAATGTTGTTCATTAATTTTGGAAAATTTTTGATCAGTATCTCTTCAAATATTGTTTCTGTTACTATTTTTCTCTCTAATTTACTTCTGGCCACCAATGGCCATGCCCAGACCTTTTACATCTTCCAATATGTCTCTAATGGATTTTCTTCATTTTTACATTATTTTTCAACTCTATGCTTTAATCTGAATATTTTCTACAGACCTATCTTCCAAGTCACTATGCTGTCTTCTTATGTATTTAATATGTTGTTAAATCCATCTACTGGTTCTTAACTTCAGGTACTATAATTTTAAGTTTGAAGTTGTTCATGTGATTCCTTTCCTAGACTCCAGATCTCTTGTGAAATTCTCTTTTCTTGAACATATTAATCAGTTGTCTAGAAGTCTGTGTCTGGTAACTTCTGAATCACTTCTGATTCTGAATCTGAATCACTTCTCTATATCTTTTGACTATTGTTTCTTTCTTGATTTTAGGTTATTTGTTCCTATTTCATTGCATGCCTACTATTTTTTTTGTAAATAACAAATACATTGTTTATGGAAAATTGCAGAAGTTTGAACACTGTTTTCTTCCAAATAGGATTTAACCTTCTTCCTGAAGGCAGACAGAGTACAGGCAGATCATCTGGATTCAAATGAGGATGATATGCTTCCATTTGCTTTTATCCTTTTATCCTAGCTACTAAGGAGACTCAATAAAAAGCCTTGAGTGTTTATCATGATCCTACTGCCTCATGCGCAGATGACACCACCCTTATGGCAGAAAGTGAAGAGGAACTAAAAAGCCTCTTGATGAAAGTGAAAGAGGAGAGTGAAAAAGTTGGCTTAAAGCTCAACATTCAGAAAATGAAGATCATGGCATCTGGTCCCATCACTTCTTGTGAAATAGATGGGGAAACAGTGGAAACAGTGTCAGACTGTATTTTTGGGGGCTCCAAAATCACTGCAGCCATGAAATTAAAAGACACTTACTCCTTGGAAGAAAAGTTATGACCAACCTAGATAGCATATTCAAAAGCAGAGACATTACTTTGCCAACAAAGGTCCATCCAGTCAAGGCTATGATTTTTCCAGTGGTCATGTATGGATGTGAGAGTTGGACTGTGAAGAAAGCTGAGCACCGAAGAACGGATGCTTTTGAACTGTGTTGTTGGAGAAGACTCTTGAGAGTCCCTTGGACTGCAAGGAGATCCAACCAGTCCATTCTGAAGGAGATCAGCCCTGGGTGTTCTTTGGAAGGAATGATGCTAAAGCTGAAACTCCAGTACTTTGGCCACCTGATGCGAAGAGTTGACTCACTGGAAAAGACTCTGATGCTGGGAGGGATTGGGGGCAGGAGGAGAAGGAGACGCCAGAGGATGAGATGGCTGGATGGCATCACTGACTCGATGGATTTGAGTCTGAGTGAACTCTGGGAGTTGGTGATGGACAGAGAGGCCTGGCGTGCTGTGATTCACGGGGTCGCAAAGAGTCGGACACGACTGAGCGACTGAACTGAACTGAACTGAACTGAACCCCCTCAAAAGCTCTGTGAGACAGCTCACATCTGTGCTTTACCTTTTACTCTCTTATCATGTGTTTTCAACAATTTTTTCTCTCTTTTTAATTTTTTTTTAGTCTCATCCTAGAGGTACACATCAGGCCTCAAGGGAAAATTCCATGCAGTATTTTGATCTCACTTCTCTATCCTTCCTTTCCTCTGAGATCTTGGTTCCTTAACCCCTGAACTCCACTCATCAGGAAAAAGTTAAATTATTTCCTTTTTAGAAAACAAAGTTTTAAGTTATATTCCTTAGTGATGTGTTTATGGTTTTATTTTCCATGATTTTTAATATTTTTAAAAGTCTATAATATTCTTATTATTCCAATATAAACACAAAGAAACATGTAGAAATAAAAAGCAATAAAGTATTGACCTTCACTAGGCAATCAACCCTGAGATAATGTCAGAAAACCTGGAGGTTTCTTAAGTAGGGATATGGAATAGAAGAGAAGGGAGATGTGTTATTTATCACAGACAATACTCAGCACAATTTTATTGCTCCTTGGGGAATCTAAAGCTTTTAAAGGTGCTATTATTATTTGGAAGACCTCCAGAGAGCACTAAGCATTAAAAATAGCACCTGTACTCTGCTAAGTCAAATCACCTGTTTATTACCCAGAGTGATGAAAATCATCTAATAAAATATTACAGAGGCTTGGTCAAAATCATGCACACATTTCATATTCTCAGAGAAGTTAAAGGAAATGTCTCCGCCTGGCTGAATACATATTTTTTAAATGGATAAATGAATTCATTGATGAGATAGAAATAATATCACTTTTTTTGAAAGAATTAAGACACTGAACCTTTTAAAGTCAAAATAAGACCGCTGTAGTAGCATCTTCTGTTTTCCTTACCCAGCATCTATATAAAATCGTGCCTTGGTAATAATGCCCACCCCCCCTTTTTCTCCTTTGGAGAGCCTGCTCCTCCTCCAATCCCTAGAATACAGATATAGGAATGTGACCCAACCCTGGCCAATCACTGCTCTATTCTACTGACCACAGTTATCAGTTCAGCAATAAGAATGGGATCCAAGTATTCTGATGAGACTCAGGACTCAGACTTACAAAAGCTACCAAAAAGAGAAACTCAGATGAGATTACTGAGCTAGTAGAGTGGATGGTCCAGCATGGTGATCACCACATAGAGAAGGCCTGCTTAGGAGTGTAGCCAAAACAACCCAGGACTTCTGTTACACGAGTCAGTAAAACTCCCTTTATTGCTTATGCTAGTTAAGTAAGACTGGGTTTCAGACCAGCAAACAGGAGTCCTTACTAGCATAGCTACATCCAGAAAGTACATAGCAGCAACCAAGTCTGTTGACAAGAGTGATTAACTCTCAGGCTTAAAACAAACTTCTAGCTGCTAAATGAAACGATGCAATGGCATTAACAGCACTTCTCAGGTATATGGTAAACTGTGTTCCAGTCCACTGATAATGTTTTTATTTCCCGTCTCCATTTACGATATACCCAAGACACGAGACCTGAACATTTATCAATAATATCAAATAATGTAGCCCAATTCTTCAGACTCCAAGGATAGATTACTGTTGGCATTTTAGCCTGTTCCTCACAGATGCTTAGTTATCTGGGTTCTAAAGTTATAAAAGTTATAACTAAGTTATAAAAAGGTTCTAAGATGGGGAAACATTTGTGTGTTTTATGTTTTTAAAATGATATCTTCAGTTCTTACTAATACTATGGTTGTTGGTAGTAGCTGTAAACAATAGTCCTAGGAGAAAGCCTATAAGTAAAATAAGAATTCCTCCAGTAATCTTATTGTCCTTTAAGTGGACACAGATTCAATCATATGCACATACTGGAGATCACACATTTGTACTCATGGCATTTAATTACCAATAAAATAAAATCTGAAAGACCAGAATTTTATGTATTAATTATTAATCATTATGTACCTAGTTTCTGAATGATTCTCTTCCTCTCTGGAGAGGTATCTAATGTTAAATTGTGACATTAAGGTGTGATCAAGGTGAGTCATGGTAACTGAAAGGCATGAGGAAGGCACAAGTCAAATTTATTAATTAAAAAAAAAAAGATTAAATACTCCCTTCCTGAAAATTATGCACTGTCAATATATGCTAAACTTTGAAGTGTGGCTTTATTTCCCTAATTTTAACCAATCAATGTCTCCAGGATGAAGAGTCTAAAAAGAGAAAGATTTTAAGAGAAGTGTAGCCATTTGAAAACCCAAAAATAAATGAAAAGTCTGACATGACAAGTTTGCTGGTTATTTAAAGAATTTTCAGTGGGCCAATCATGGGTGATATCACATTATAACCATGCCAAAATTCACCAAGGCAGTTGTTTTTAAACTTTTTTGGAATGTGAACCACAATTTTTAAGTTTTTAAGGAGATAGATAGATGATATATATACACATACATAAAAACAAAGAATACCCTGACCACGCATTCTATTTCATTCTATTTCATTTCACTAAAAATAAATGCTAATCACAAATCACTAAACTGTTTCTACAACATACTAGTAACTTAAAACTATATACAAAGCATATGATTTGGCATAAATGGAAGATATTACGCATCATAGGCTAAGAGAACCAGACATATTCAAATTATTACCAACACTAATTTCAGGTTAAGACTGTTCTGAAATGAAATCAAATTAACTCTACACAGTGGAGTCTCTTATACTGTTCATTAACTTCACCAAATATTTTCATAAAGCACTTGAAATGAGATGTTTCATCAGAACAATCTCCCTCTGAACATACTTTAAAACAAACTAATGCAAGCTTACTATCTCAAATCAAATCTGAAGACAGTAAACTTTTCCTTTAAAAAAAAACAAACAAACCTGTGTGTCTCTACAAAAGCCAGTGAAACAGAACGTCATGGGGTAATATTCTAATGTAACAAAGAGGGAGTTCCAGTATCTGCTCTGTTTTACCTTGAGGTATCAACTACTGTTTGATTACTGTTTCTGTAAAGAAAATGTTTTCTTCATGAATCTAAAGGAAGACAATGATTTGCTGAATGAAAAATTTGACATGGAAAGCAAAACATTCCTCATTCCACACCCGTGTTTATTTGGCTACCCAGGTTTTCTTAAAGCTCTAACCTCATGATGACTCTCCTCCGTGATATTTCGTTTTACCTTGGAAACAAACATTTCCTTTCCATTATTAACTGAAAATTCCAGTGCCTTGAATGTCTCTATGTATCTTTTTCTTTTTGCTACTTTTTTCCCATTAAAAAAAAAAAAAAGTAACCTGGATTTCTATTAAAAGGAGTTCCCCTATTAACCCTTGCCTAAGAGTTTACATGTTGGCATGTTTGAAGGTGGGTCAGTGAATCCGCCTGCCAATGCAGGAGACACTGGAGACTTGGGTTTGATCCCTGGGTTGGGAAGATTCCCCTGGATGAGGAAATGGCACCCATTCCAGTATTCTTGCCTAGAAATATCCCATGGACAGAGGAGCCTGGTGGACTACAGTCCATGACAGGAAAGAATTGGACATGATTCAGTGACTGAGCACGCACACACACACGTTTGAAAGTACACCCTGCAGACATCGGGCACGTTGCTCACGGTCAACATGACAGATTCATGACGGATGACGGTTTCCTGTCCCCTTCTATGTCACATTTGCTAAGTTTCTGTTGAGACCACAGAGTAGGCCCAGTTTATGAACATTTTTATCTTCTTTCTGCTTCACAGATCATTCATAATCTCACACACACACACACACACACACACACACACACAAATGAGAAAGAAAAACAAATCGTGAAAGCCTTTTCCCACTGATGCTGAAAGCAGAAGCAAATGCCATAATCCTCAGCACTGAGTGAATCTGTGTAGTAAAAAGCAGTCAGTGCTACAGTGTAGATGGTTCAGTATTATGACCAAAAGGAGCTTCTTTAAGCCCTGGGGTTCAGTGTTTTTACTCAAATCTGTCATTAAAGGTTGAAATTTATCATACTTAGGCTCAGCCACCCTTAAGACACTTAAGTGTGTGGCTGTGTGTGAAATAGAAATAAAACCTATAGCTGTTTTCTGGGTTGAGTTAGAAACCAAAAGTGCACAACCTTCAAACAACTGAAGGTGCTACAATAATTCCAAAAGGGCGTGCTGAGCAGGAGGGATGCTGATAGCCTCCGTTAAGGGAGACGTTGTTAGCCACGATGCTTAGCATAATTTGAGAAGGCATCACAAAGCTTTCATAGGAAAACCTGGTTAAAAAAAAAAATCATACTTCTTAATCTTATTTCTTTCAGTCTCTCCTTACTTCATTGCCATATGGGCAAGCAAAGAAGACTAGACAGAGAAGGGAGGAGGATGTTAAGGAAGAAGAAACGTTAAGAAACTTCAAGAAATGTTAAGGAAGGGTGACCCCTGTGGTTGGTAATTTGTCCTGGCAGTTGACAGCAGGGCAAAAACCAGCCAAGTTCCCTCCCTGAGTCAGGTCCTTGAAGGACCCAAAATACAGTGAGAATAGAGAAGCAGCTTTGGGATGGCTGGGGCAGTGCTTCTCAAACTAGCACGCTGACAAATCACCTGAGCTTCGTCGCTCAGTCGTGGATGACTGTTCTGCGACCCATGGACGTAGCTCCCACCAGGCTCCTCCATCCACAGGATTTCCCAGGCAAGAATACTGGAGTGCGTTGCCATTTCCTCCTCAGGGGATCTTCCCAACCCAGGAACCGGACTCTGGTTTTTTAAAATGTAGATTCTGATTCAGAAATAGGATCTTAGATTCTGTACCCCATGGGGATCTTGTTAAAATGCTGATTCTGATAATGGAGTGGGGCTTCAGATTCTGCAATCTTGATAGTAGAACAGGGGTCCCCAACCTCGGGGATCCAATACATGGTAATCTGTGGTGGAGTTAATGTAATAATAATAGAAATAAAGTGCACAATAAATATGAAGCTATCCTAATGATTCCCCCTCAACCCCCCGATCCCCCACTCCCACCCTTGCTGACAGTCCATAAAAAAGTTTCCACAAAACTGGTGACTGGTGCCAAAAAGGTTGGGGACTGCTTTCTTACCAGAAACTTAAACTGGCAGCCCATGTCAAGCCCCACTGCTGCTTTTCAGGTCTGGTACACTGGCATACTCTCAGCCTTTTTCTCAGAGAAATTTCACGTGACTCCTTTTCCTTTTTTAAAGACACCTCCAGTACAGAGGACAAAAGTATGGCGTGGTAGGAAAAGTACTGGCTCTGGAGTCAGACAAACTTGGGTTGCAACTCCATCTCTGCAATTGATTTGCATTCTGTGTGTTGTAGGTGAGCTTTTTAACCTCTCTGAGGCTAATTGCTCCATCTATAAATGGGGCAAGCTAATCTTTCTCTCAGGGCTGTTACAGGAACAAATGACATCATGTGCATACTCTGGTAAATTCATTCATGGAATAAGTGAACAAGTAAACACCACAACTCTATCCACAAGTGGTGGAGGGTATGTTACAATGTTTGATTACACCCTTACTTTTCCTAATACTATGGCTTTGCCTCTTTCTTAGACATACAACTATAGATTTTATAAAGTTCTAAGCACTTCCAATACTTTTCTGACTCAAAAAAAGCTACTCTCTGGTCATGCTTTTAATAAAGACAGAATCCAGGGAAGACTTGGTTTTAAATAATATTCCTTGCTCTGTCTAATGGTGAAGATACACTTGGTAATTTTCTTTCTCCCAATTAATTCAGTTCGTAGACTCATTCTTCTGGACTTGGGCTCCTATTTCCAATGACAGATCCTCCTTGTTCTCAAGCTGCCCCATCTAGTCTCTCTCCTCTGACATGAAGTCAGGTTCCCTGTTGCTTCCATGGTAAATAAGGCAAAGGTGCTCCCTCCTACCTGTGTTGTCAGTGGAGAGTCTGGGTTCTTCTAGAGGAATTTGGAGGACTCATCTCAGTCATCCAGAGGAATTAAGGGGAAACAACTAACATAAACCTTCCCTATCTGTCCCATACCAACAGATTGATCCAGCAATCTAAAACTCAGGGTTTAATAAAGAGAGGAAAGGAGATGAGAGTCAGGTATGGATGTGAGAGTTGGACTCTGAAGATGGCTGAGTGCCGAAGAATTGATGCTTTTGAACTGTGGTGTTGGAGAAGACTCTTGAGAGTCCCTTGGACTGCAAGGAGATCCAACCAGTCCATTCTAAAGAAGATCAGTCCTGGGTGTTCTTTGGAAGGACTGATGCTAAAGCTGAAACTCCAATACTTGGCCACCTCATGCGAAGAGTTGACTCATTGGAAAAGACTCTGATGCTGGGAGGGATTGGGAGCAGGAGGAGAAGGGGACGACAGAGGATGAGATGGCTGGATGGCATCACCGACTCGATGGACGTGAGTTTGAGTGAACTACGGGAGTTAGTGATGGACAGGGAGGCCTGGCGTGCTGCGATTCAGGGGGTCACAAAGAGTCGGACACGACTGAGTGACTGAACTGAACTGAACTGAAAGGGGCTTGGGCATCAATAGAACAGAAAGCACACGTCAACTACATGTGTCCCAAATGATGAGAAAAATCAATGATCCTTCAGTGATATCTGCCCTTGAGATCACTTCCTCTGCCCCAGTGGCCTCTATCCCCTAAGCTGTTGTCGCAGAAGTAGGGCCTGCTTCCAGTGAGCTCACTGCCATCTCAGACAGAATCAGAGGAATGAGTTATTTTTGGCTCATCTGTCTTATTAGATTGATCTGTATGATAATGCCATATTTTTAGTATGAATATTGGCAGTTTCATATGACGCCACCTTATATCCTGTTTAGAGAAATAAAATTACACTTACAAAAAACTGAACCATTTCTATGGTGGGACTATGCTGGTTTGCACAAAAAGAAACTCACTCAGTCATGTTTGATTCTTTGTGATCCCATGAACCATAGCCCACAAGACTCTTCTGTCCATGGAATTTTCCAGGCAAGAATAGCAAAGTAGGTTGCCATTTCCTTCTCCAAGGCTTCTTCCCAACCCAGGTCTCCTGCACTGAACCCAGTCTCCTGCATTTGCAGGCAGATTCTTTACCATCTGAGCCACAAAGTTACCTCAAATTCATTTACTAAAAGGCTGCATATTTTAAACAAAAACGTTCTTAGTGTGACCCTTTTTATTACTGTCTACTTTGCTGAGACAAGATAAATTCAGCAAACTTCTTTAGGAAACATCTCATCTGGGGCAACAACTATTGGTCAAACACCACGCAAGCACTGTGCAATTATTCTGTGGAAGGCGTGAGAAGGCCACAACAATAAACAAAACCCCATCTCTGTCTCTAAGGAGTAACTGATATAGCTGAGGAAAGCCCAAAGAACAACGTGGAAAAGGTAAAGAATGAAGCAACAATATAAGAAATGTCACAAGACAGACCATAATCATTTGCTAAATGAGTAGAATAGAAAATAAGTGCAGTGAGTCGAGAGGCAGGAGCAATCACCTAGAATCTGATTTGAGCCACTTTCCATCTAATTTAGCTCATCAATCACTGCACCCTCCCACCTACTTACTGTGGGAAGTTATTGCAGAAAATGAAAATCACCGCTCTGCCTACTCATAACTCTCAGATGACGGTCCCAGAGATATATCCCCAGTAGGTCTCAGACCACGCCCTCTCATTTGTTAGCGCTGTCTCAGGAACAGATGGAAGAAGAGGACATTTAGGCTGGACACTTCTCTCTCCTGTAGATGGGTTCAGTATGATGGCCTGGGAGCAGGGGGCTGATGGTATATACCTCAATATAAATAGAAGCATCCTGGCAGCCCAGCATTCAAAGTAACTTTATGATGTCTCCTAATTCTGAATTTCAACCTTTCTGAGCAGTTGCCAATAGCCAAAAGTGGCCATAGCTGTAAGTACCTTATAAATACTCATTTAGGTACAAACGAGACCGTGTTAACATCACACACTCACTGGCCAATTCAGCAATTCCCAGTGAGCTCTCACAGACCCTCCTGTGGTTCCTTGCTCTGCCTCTTCTATTGAGGTCTCCACTTGAGGATAGTACCTAGCCATGAATCCTATCTCCAGGATCCTGCAGGAAAAGGCTGCTCTTTTATTCCAGAAGCCAAAACCAAGTGCTCTGCAAGTGGCAAACTCTCAAGGTAGCAGCAGCCCTGGCTGCCTCAGTGCTCCCCGCACGAAAGCCATGTTGACATTCTGTGCAGAAACGCCAATAATGCCCTTTGAGAGAAGGACAATGCTGTCACCCTCTATCACCTGGGCTTTAAAAATGTTTGCTCACACCAAGGAAGTATCTCTAATTAGGCCCTATCCCTTACCTCTCACCTCTAATCCATGGGAAAGCCCTTTTTCCTACAAAGTATCCCTTAAGTCCACCCCTTTTCTCCATCTCAACAGATATTCTGCTTCCCTGGTGGCTCAGCTGGTAAAGAATCTGACTGCAATGCAGGAAACCCAGTTCAGTCCCTGGGTCGAGAAGATCCCACGGAGAAGGAAGTGGCAACCCACTCCAGTGTTCTTGCCTGGAAAATCCTTAGGACAGAGGAGCATGGCAGGCTACAGTCCATGGAGTGGCAAAGAACTGGACACAACTGAATGACTAACACTTCAACACACACCACTTACATGGGCCTCTACCACAGCCTCCTAAGATTCTTTCCATACTTGTTCTTCTAATCCATTCTGAACAGAGGAGCAAGACAGACTTTCTGTTGTGTTTTATTTTTAACAAATCAATTAAATGGCCCATAATTCCTGAGCTTAAAATCCTTCAGTGCCTTCCTGTTATACTCAGGATCAAATCTAAGCTCTTTGTCCTGGCCCTCAAGGCCTTCTGGGATCTAGTCCTCTCTCTTCCTGAAGCTCAGGCCAAGTCTCTGGTGCTGGGCTACAGAATAGACACCACTACTGGTCTTTTCATGGCCCAGACTACCTTACTACTCTTAACAGAGAAATTTCTTGAAGGCCTCCCTGTCCTTCCAGCAGACACTTGGCAAACCCAACTCTGAATATTTCTTTTGGTTCAACCTCAAATCACCTCTCTCCACATCTTTGTACATACAGCTGTGTGTCTGTGTGTATGACTATTTGTATACACTATTGTAGATATTTTGATGGCATCAGTTTATTCAGTTCAGTTCAGTCGCTCAGTCGTGTCTGACTCTTTGCGATCCCATGAATTGCAGCACACCAGGCCTCCCTGTCCATCACAAATTCCCGGAGTCCATCCAAACTCACGTCCATTGAGTCGGTGATGCCATCCAGCCATCTCATCCTCTGTCGTCCCCTTCTCCTCCTGCCCCCAATCCCTCCCAGCATCAGGGTCTTTTCCAATGAGTCAACTCTTCGCATCAGGTGGCCAAAGTATTGGAGTTTCAGCTTTAGCATCATTCCTTCCAAAGAAATCCCAGGGCTGATCTCCTTCAGAATGGACTGGTTGGATCTCCTTGCAGTCCATGGGACTCTCAAGAGTCTTCTCCAACACCACAGTTCAAAAGCATCAATGATGGCATAGTATCCCAATTCTGGGCTTCCCTGGTGGCTTAGATGGTAAAGAATCTGCCTGTAATGTGGGAGACCTGGGTTCAATCCCTGGGTTGGGAAGATCCCCTGGAAAAGGGAAAGACAACCCACTATGGTATTCTTGCCTGGAGAATTCCATGAACAGAGGAGCCTGGCAGGTTACAGTCCATGGAGTTGCAAAGAGTCAGACACGACTGAGCGACTTTCAATGTCACTATCCCAAATTCCATAGAGAGGACAACCTGAGCCAAATACTACATGCTCCTAATTTATTAGAGCATGTGCTCTCATGGAAGCAAGAGGGACAGAAGGGGAAAATGAGGCAGGGAAAGAGGAAAAGCAGATCCCAGGGTACATTTCTGAGTTGCCTGCCACTGTTCTCAAGCACAACTGATTGTGGGATGTTCCTAGCCTATCTTCTGCCTCGTGAACAGCAGCTTCTCAGGACAGCTGATCAGACAGAAGGGAGACAAATGTTTTCAACCCAACAACCATAAGAGGGGGGTGACCTGGTCTAGTGCATCTCAGGCCTTGAGGCAATGGAGCATCTGGGGTTGAGCACTGATGTGAGGGACTAGGAGATGTCACTGCAATAGCCTTTGGTCACTAGAGGCAGCAGTAATGACCTGGTTCTATAATCATGAGAGTACCACATAGCAAGCATACAGATCTGGAGTAGGGCCCAACCTAAAGCTAGCACAGATGGATTAGGAGGTGATGACCATCTACATATATCGCTCAAGACTGACAAGCATGTGACCCACAGGCTCACTACTTCAAGAGTCTGCACTCACAGCAAGCATTTCCAAATTTTCTACAGTACTTTTTCTAACTGAGCCCAGGTACAGCCTTGGGATACCCAGGCTCGATCCCTGGATTGGGAAGATCCCCTGGAGGAGGGCATGGCAATCCACTCCAGTATTCTTGTCTGGAGAATCCCCATGGACAGAGGAGCCACAACTGAGTGACTAAGCACAGCACAGCACAACTTCAAAAGAGAACATTATAATGAAAAAGTTCTTTCCCATAAGTTAACTAATTTGATCTCTACAAACTTGCAACATTCAGTAGGGAAGGTAAAATTCACCTCTGTTCTTCAGCTGGGCAATAGAGATTTAAAAAAATACCTGGTATGCATACAGCCATGCACTGTCAGAGCAGGGATGAGAACCAAGACTTTCTGCCTTCTGATTATGTATAAAAACCTAACATAAGGGCTTCCCTGTTGGCTCAGTGGTAAAGAATCCGCCTGCCAATGCAGGACACATGGGTTTGATCCCTGATCCGGGGAGACCCCAAATGCCGTGTAGGAACGAAGCCCGTGCACCACAATTACTGAGCCTGTGCTCTAGAGCCCAGAAGCCACAACTACTGAAGCCCGCATGCCTAGGGCCCGTGCTCCTCAGCAAGAGATGCCACCACAGTGAGGAGCCGGCGTGCCACAACTAAAGAGTAGCCCCACTCGCTCCAACGAGAGAAAAGCCTGGCACGCAGCAAGGAAGACCTAGCACAACCAGAACTAAATCAATTAATTGATTTTTTAAAAAGAAACCAAAAATTAAAAAAAAAAAGAAACCTAACATACATATACTGTAACCCAATGCCTTCTGAGATTATAACCCAATACCTGAGAATCATATAACTATTTTACTAATTTCACTATTTCACTCAGTTCAGTTCAGTTCAGTCGCTCAGTCGTGTCCGACTCTTTGTGACCCCATGAACCGCAGCACGCCAGGCCTCCTTGTCCATCACCCACTCCTGGAGTCCACCCAAACCCATGTCCATCGAGTCGGTGATGCCATCCAACCATCTCATCCTCTGTTGTCCCCTTTTCCTCCTGCCCTCAGTCTTTCCCAGCATCAATATGAGGATAAATAATGTGGTTCTAAGAACTGTTCTCTATTATTTTATTTTTTTAACATATATTGGAAGACAGAAAGGAGACAGTAAAAAGAAGAGACATGACATAATGCAAATAAGTATAAACAATATTTATTTTTAAATTCAGACTTGGATTATAAAGACAAAAATACTACCAACCTAATGAAAAATGATCAATTTCAATAAGTGGAAAATGTCACAAAAGGGAAGTTTTTCCACAGCATCCTTCATGTAACCCAGCTCTAAATCTCAGAAGCCTCAGGGTATGTGGATCTCCTTGATACTCTGGGTAAAGAAAATACCACTCTAGAAGTCAAACTCCACGTACACCCTCACACAGTAGTTCTCATCATTCTGCATTTGACACCCGTTTCACAGATTTAGCATCACATCGTGATCCAAACCTAATTTATGGAGCAAAGCCACTTCATATAAAGCATCTCTGACCTTCATTGTGGTGTGATTACAAGTCGATCTGCCAATGTTGTTGTTCTTAGGCTTTGATACATATTACAGGAAAGATGTGTCATTATTTCTACTGACCCTTCATTCTTCTCCCATCCACCAAATATACCTACCCAAATGTTCAGAGCTCTGTATATACATCTTAATAATTTGTTGTCCCAAACTTGGCAAGGAAAATGTACATGGTATGGCATCAAGAATGTCTAAAGCTCTAGCTGAAACTTCATGAATCTGACTTTAAGCAGTGTTGGGGGTCTATTCTACGTAGAGAAGTGTGCTAAGAACTAACAGTTACCCAAATGCATTTCTGGTCCCCTTTTCTCCCTTCGAAACCCGTTTTCATCCAGGCTCTTTAAAGCATTAGTTCCCCACTTTTCTTCAGCAAAGCTCCTCCCTCAACCGCATATTATCCTTCCCACTAAAACCAGCCACACTGCCCTTCTCTTCAGTGGTGGTTTCTGCTTTGAGGAGCCCAGCTGGACCCTTGGCCTAAACAACGTGGCCCAGACCACCCAGCATTGCTCTGAAGGCCAGTACTGGCTTGGTATACAGGCCCTGCTGCCCTAGTGTGGTCCCTGCCTGATCACCAGTAAAGCTTAATCACAATAAATAAATTTTTAAATATCAAAAAAAGAATAAGATACTGCTCCTTTCCTTAAAAGTAACAAGCTCCAAACTGCATGATACAACTAAAGGGTGGTCAAAAAGTCAATGTAGAGAACTATGATCAGAATTCTTTTTAAAACATTAACATAGAATTGAATAAAAATAGTAGGAAACCTCACAGAGTCAAGAGTAGGTATGCTTTCCTGAAGCTCTGTGTATGCTTACATGCATGTGTGAGTGTAACTGTATCCCTTACTGTGGGTGATCTAAATTTGAAAGACAAAGTTTCCCACAGTAGGAAAGACATCTTTGAACACACAAAGATCCGGAATCTGTGATGGAGAATCCCTAGAGTGACACATAATTAGCTTTCTATATGCACATACGATGGTAGAGACTATTACTACTGAGTAGACCTGATGTTCAGGCAATGGTGAGAACCCAAACTTAGCTTTCCAAAGCCCATTTTCATCATTTTATTCCCTGCTCAGAAATCACTGCATGCCCTCCCTGTAATCACAGAATAGAATCTGAGCTCATTAGTATGGCACCTCCAACCTCTTCTCCTACCTCCTGTCACCCATACCCCAGCCTCTTGTACCATACTGAGGCTATAGTCTCTTTTTGCCATTTCCTAAATATACTCTATATTTTGTTATGGCTGGGCCCTGGTACAAATTCTTCCTTCATGTAAGAGTGTTCTTCTTTCTCTGAGTGACCAGTAAAGTCATAAACTCGTTACAGATAGTTTTATTTTGTCCCTCCAGCAAATTTTATCATCCTCCTCTTGAAAATACTATTCTCTTTGCTTTGAGGATCTCCCCAAAGTTTCCTATCTTGCTGGTGGTGTTGTCAACCATAATACCCCACCGCCTGTGGTCAGGAGGGAAATCATGTGACAACTATATAGTGACTGGTTAAAAATTAGTCTTGTGGCCTAAAGCAGACAGTTGGAATTTGTTGCTGGTGCAAAAGGCAGGTATAGTATCTGCCCTGTGTTTTAACAGCAGTCCTCAAGGACAGAAGCCTCGAAGGTTTCCCAGGTGGTGCAGTGGCAAAGAATCCACCTGCCAACGCAAGAGACGTGGATTCGATCCCTGGGTTGGAAAGATCCCCTCGAGAAGCAAACACAATTCACTCCAGTATTCTTGCTTAGGATATCCCACAGACAGAGGAGCCTGGCAGGCTACAGTCCATGGGGTCACAAGAGCTGGACACGACGTAGTGACTAAACAACCACCACCTCGAAGACAGCTAGTCATTAACTGTGCATCAGAATCTCACCCAGAGGGCTTCTTAAACCGCAGATTATTCGGCCTCACTCCCAGAGTTTCTGACTGGATAAATCTGAAGTATGGCCTGAGAAATTACATTTCTAATATGTTCCTTGGTTTTTTATCTTCCCATTATTGTGTAACAATTACTACAAACTTAGTGGCTTAAAACAACGTAAATGTATTTTCTTACAGTTCTGGAGGCTGGAAGTCCAAAATAGGTGTCATGGGGCTAATATCGAAGTGTTGGCAGGGCTGGCTCCTTCTGGAGGCTCCAGGGGAGAATCCATGCCTGGTCTAGCTTCTTGAGGCTGCCTGAATTCCTCCAGAAGAAATCTTTCCAGGGAAAGATGTGGCCTCTTTCTCACATCTCTTCTTTCTGTTATCATAACTCCTACTACTAACTCTGATCTCTCTCTTATAAGAGGCCTTTTGATTTTACTGGGTCCACTTGAATAATCTAGGCTGCTCTTCCCATTTCAAAATCCTTACTCACACTAGAAAGTCCCTTCCAGGGATCAGGATGTGCACATGTTTCGCCATTACTTCGCCCACTGCACCAGGTGATGCTGACCCTGATAGACATGGCCCACATTTTAAAAACCACTGAATGGCCATCACTATAAAAGCCAGCCTTAAATTTTAATTATTCTTTAGTCTGTCTGCCCCTGCTCTATCCCACTAGATTCAGAGTGTTCTGGGGGGCTGGTTTGAATCGTAGCCCTTTTTAAAAAATTAATTCTATTTACATCTTCCTTTCTGAACACTGGCATATACATCTTTCTGGTAAATTTGAGGAACAGGCAAGCAGACTGTAATATTAATAGAAAAAAAAACTCGTAAACCCAATACCCTGAAGTAGAAAGAGACTGGCTAATAAATCATCTGGTTTCCTTACTGTTCACCATAGGTCTTTCTATCTAATTATGCTCCTAGATCTCAAGCTCCTCCACTACTGACTACGAGACATATTACCAGTGATATCCCAGATATTTCTATTTTTTTCTCTAACCAAATCTGTGTATCCAGACCCATCCTGACCGCCACCTCAGGGGTCAAAGAAGGGTAGACTCTGGGTCTTGAAGATGGCTTTACCAGCCACTCAAACATTAAAGCTAGAAATCTCATCAGCATCACAGGAACAGGAAGTGACATTTATTCCATCGTTGCTGTGACCCGGAAATGTTCTACATGCCCTATAGACACTTAGTCATTATTTCTTAGAGGGCTTGTTCACTTTTATATCTCTGACGGTGCTTTGCATGTAGCATATACTCAGTAAGCCTACACTGTCTGGCTCACTCAGCAGACTGCAAGCTCCTTGAGAGTAGGGACTGGATCTTCTCATTTTGTTGCCAGAATAAAACTAAGTGACATACCTCACATGACATTTACAGTACAACGGCAGAGAGGTCAGACCATAATATGTGAGTAGAAGGGAATAAGTTAGCCAAGCTGGCATAGGGCATGATGTCAAACTGCCTTGAGGAGTAGGCAGAACTTAAATATGATACATCAGGCAGCTCATAGATACTACACAATCCTAGACAAGGACATGAAGTTAAAATCATTTTATAGAACCACAGCAACAAGTCCACAGTTTAGCTTAGAAGCAATTAGACAAGAACCAAAGGTTTTCCAGGAGGTCTGATTCTTCAAAGAGACAAAAGGATTGAAATTGGGTCCTTCAAGTTCTCTTTCAGCCTCCTGATTGCACTATTGAGGTATTGGTCCTTTGTTCTTGGTGATTTACTATATCTGATTGTAACTCAGAATTCAAACATTAGGCTTTACCTTCTTTTCCATCAGGATTTTAAAATCAATATCTTTACCATTTATGAAATTGTGTGATGTGCTTTGAAGACTTAAGGCATCTTACAGAGAGAGGGAATGTCACCTTGTACTGTCGTACCAGTGTAGTAAATAATGATTTCTTTAAAAATCAAAAGCTTGTTGCTTGAAATGCTATTAAATTGTAACCCATAAAAGCAGCACACAATCATCTCAATGGTACAAAAAGCAAACTTTAAATATAGTGCATGAGGACTGTTACAATATAAAAGGAGAATATAATCTAATTTTTTAACCATTTGAGTTATATGTAATATGAAATTTAAAAATCTCATAAAGAATAAGATTTACTCATCATGCTTGTCAGGTAGAGCACTTCACATGTGCCAAGGACTGTAGCCCAGTGTTAATCAGAGGAACCCCTTCCCATATGGAGCTAATAATTTAGTGGTGAGGACAGACATTAAATAAATAATTATGAATATGTACAAAAGGACGAAATGAAATGAAGGTTTTCCAGGAACAATTTGAACATAGAACCAAGCATGAAACAGATATGGGGACCAGGAGGCTCTGCTCTCCAGGAGAAATGATATTCCATCTGAGATCTAAGGATGAGCGTGTGAGCTGAGCAGCAACATGGGCGGTGGGGGGAATCTTTTAGCAAATGATCAGCATACAAGAAGGAGGAATAGAAGGGGATGGGCTGGGAGCATCAAAGCCTGTTCAAGAATGTTCAACCTGGACAAGGTGGCTAGGGAGACCTGCCACATTTGTTTGAGCTCGATCCCTCAGAATTTTGCATTGTAAGTCTTCCCGTTTGAGATGACTTTCTAGAAAAGAGGGGTTTTCTTTATGAAACTGAATATACTGAGAACTACAAGAATCTTAAATCAATGTGTTGTTTAGAACATAATCATGATTCTAAAAGATATCTGATAAAACTTTTCAAACAACTTTCTTAAAGGAATTTAAGATAATCTGGTGATAAGGTAGAGACATGACAGAGGTTTTCCCACAGAAGTCCTTGGTTTAAATACCCTGGCAGTATGGGAAGGGAGGATTGTGTTTTAAGGTGTCTCTACTGGGTCTGGTGCTCAGTGCATGAACAGCATGCCACACATGTAGCTGACAACACAGGTGTACCATATATGAGATCTTATTCCAAACACTTTAATCAAGCTTACTATTAATACCTATGAGACACTGTACTGAGGGTTCTACATATATTTCTCACTTAACCTTCAAGACAACTTTAGAAGGTAGGTACAATTACTAATCTCAGTTTATAGATGTGTCACCTGAAGCTTAGAGAAGGTAAATAACTCTTCAAAGATCACACTGCAAGTCCGCAGTTGGAGGCTCTAAACCCATGCCCATTGTTACCGAGAAATAATATATTTCCTGACATATCAGCAAACAAAGATCTAACAGTTATTAGTGATGGCAGCCCTCCAATGTGAGCTGGTGACCCTAAAGGGCACTCAGGAAGAAGAAGAATATCTGTGATCTACCAACCATCAGACTGATTCCACTACCTATGGTGAGCCCCAAGGGAGCTCAGGATGTGAAAAACACAGGATTCGGTGCTCAGTCACTCAGTCGTGTCTGACTCTTTGTGACCCCATGGACTGTATAGCCTTCCAGGCTCCTCTGTCCATGGAAAAAGCACAGGACACTGGCCCCAAATAGGTGAGGTGTATCTAAAAGGGATGGCTACAGTGAGCCCATACATAGTAGGGCACTAAACTCCTTAACTTGGGATATCTGGTTTTCTTTGTTTGTTTTTTTAATTTCTATTCTTTTTTTTTTTAACTTTACAATATTGTATTGGTTTTGCCATATATCAAAATGAATCTGCCACAGGTATACATGTATTCCCCATCCTGAACCCTCCTCCCTCCTCCCTCACCATACCATCCCTCTGGGTCGTCCCAGTGCACCAGCCCCAAGCATCCAGTATCCTGCATCGAACCTGGACTGGAGACTTGTTTCATATATGATATTATACATATTTCAATGCCATTCTCCCAAATCATCCCACCCTCTCCCTCTCCCATAGAGCACAACAACAAGAATCTTTTGATGTTCAGACTACCTGCCATTTGTTGCAAAACTTCAATATAACCTGGCTCCTCCCCTCACCTCCTTGGAGCAGCTCTCTCAGGGTCACTTGAGATACTGTCTCCTAGGCTTGAAGTCCTAAAATTTCCCAAGAAATGAAACATAACTCTCAACTTTTAGGTTTTAACTATTTTTTAAGTCAACATTACTGAGAGAAGCTCTGCTTTTATCCAATTCTGGCCATTTTTGCTGAGGGGGAGAAGCATGTTTTTCCACCCTTCTTGGTTTCCCTTGAATTACTCTCTAATAACATCGTGTGTTTAATAAGCAATGCATTATCCCTGGGCATTTGAATTAATATCATCACTCAGAGACAGTAAACAGAAGTTTGCATTTGTGCACTGCCTGGGGGTGGAAGCTTCAATAAAAGCCTGAGGTGGGAGGAAGAGATGAACAGGCAGACTTGAATCAGAGGCAAGGGATGCAATTTGATGTGGGGTAATAAGAAATTCTGCCTAGGCTAGCAGACAAAACCAATCTTTCCCCGCTCCCAGCCCAACAACATGGATGCATTTCTCCTAACATGGCTTTTCTTTCCTCCACAGGGCATGAAAGGCCCAGCCCTACCCATCACACACACACACACACACACACACACACACACACACACACGCGCGCGCGCGCGCGCACGCACGCACAAATTCTGCGCATGCCCTAAGGTGCCTGGCGTACAATATTTTAGGAGTAATGGGCTGCAAGTGCCTTTGATAAAGTTTGCTTGGGGCCTAGGAATTTTAATGTACATCCACAAATTGAAGACGTGTAAATTAAAAACATCCTACCAATACAGCAACAACTTGGGAGAGTGGTGACTGTGAATTTTCAGGAACTTGCCTGCAGCCTTCCAAATGCAAAGCAGCATTAGGAGATAAGGAGCAGCTTGTTACTAAAGGTCTCCACACTGACCTCATGCATTAAGCTGAACAAAGGATCATTAATGATTCCAAGGCCTGTCATATTAGAATTAGGTGGTAGTGAGGACAGAGTATCTAGTTTTGCTATTCTTGTGACATTTCTTATTTTTTAAACTCTAGTATAAAAGTATGCATTATTTGTATGATTTGTTTCACATGCTACGTTCCATGGTGGACAGATAAGATGGTTTTCCCCATTCTAGTATTTCACAAAGAGAGAGGAAAAAAACAAAAAAAAAAACAATGTCAACAGGAAAAGAACCACTTTCCAGGACCGTCTGGTTAGCTTTGACATTTGGAAAATTGCTTTATTGCCAGAAGTCAATTTCTGTGACTGTGACCATGTTTACACACATAAAATTAATAATGTGCACAGCTCCTCTTCTCTTACCATTTTATCTCAAGCAGATCGGACGCCTCAGCCTATAAAGTTACATTTTTCAAATAAGATTTTCTTTATAAAATACATAAGAAACTATTCTACAGAGCCCCAGGAACCTTAGAAATGCACACTTATTTCTTTGTTCATTGAGTCAGTATTTGCTGAGTACCTACTAATTGTTGGTCACTTTTCCAGGACCTGAGGACACAGATTGGATAAAACACACAATAAGTATGTAATCCATTAAATGAATGAAATAAGTTTGAGTGTAGTAGGGCTTCCCTGGTGACTCAGTGGGAAAGAATCCACCTTCTAGTGTGAAGACAAGCATTGGATCCCTAAGTCAGGAAGATTCCCTGGAGGAGGAAATGGCAACCCATGCCAGTATTCTTGCCTGGAAAATCCCATGGACAGAGGAGTGTGGTAAGCTACAGCCCATAGGGTTGCAAAGAGTCAGACATGACTTAGCGACTGAAAAGAAGAAGGAGAAAGCATTAGGAAGGAAATCAGGTAAGGCAATGTGAGAGAGAGGCAGGTCCTTTCTAACAGGTAGTCAGGAAAAGACTCTCTGGGAAGGTGACATTTGCACTGAGAGCTGAGTGACAGGAAGGAGCCAGAAGAGTTCTGGGCAGAGAGAATGGCAAAACACAAGAACAAACCTGGCTATTCAAGCACAGATGAGGTTCAGTGTGACCAGAGGGCACTGATGCAGGGCTGGTGGATGGGAGATAAGGTCTAGGAGGGAGGCTGGAGCAGATCAGGTGGAGGTCCTGGGGGCTATGGTGCAGACTTTTGGTTCTACATTAATAACAAGCAGAGCCACTGACGTCTTAAAGCCGGAGAATGATGAATTGCAACATTTACAAACCAACAGCTGCTTTTGGTCATGGAGGAAGAAAACGGACAAAACTGTGTTCCACCCAAAGCTGTCAGTTCATTATAGATCCTAAGACACTGTTTTTGTCAGTATGTATAGTGATTAAGAATGCAGTGTGGGGCAGAAAATCTAGGTTTGAATCCTTGCTCTCCCATTAACATGCTATGTAGTCTTAGGGAATACATTTAACTTACTCAAGTCTTCATTTCTCCATGTAAAACCATGTAATACCTCCCAGGGTCTTGGTGAGAATTACAAAAGACTTTACACATAATACAGAGTTGTAGTAGTACCCGGGCCATGCTGCGTATTCAGGGAATAATAGCTGGTATTAGTAGTAGTATTGTAGTATTACTACTAGGAAGAAGAGAGTGAAGGACTAAACAACCACCCAGATCCTTCAGAGGAGAATACAAACATATTGGAGACAGGATGGAGGTTTCCATAAGCATACAGCATCTCTGTGCTCTAGGGTTCCTGCAAGTGTACTGAGCATGGTAGAATCTGGACCAAAATAGATTAAAAAAAAAAAAAAACTAGAAACAATCCAAATGCTCACAAACAGGAATATCGATCCACAAAACGTTGTCTATTCATACAATGAAACACTCCACAGAAACAAAAAAGAGTGAACTGGCACTCCCAATAACATGGATGGATGTTACAAACATGTTTATTGAAAAAAGCTAGAAAGGAGTGGATACCTGCTGTGTGGTTCCATTTATAGGAAGCTTAAGAATAGGTGAAACTAATTGATGTTGATATCAAAATAGTAGTTACCTCCTGAGGAAGTGCATTTGGAAAGCATTTGGAAGGGAAACAATGGAGCCTGCTGGGGAGCTTTAAAAGGTTCTATACCTTGATCTAGATGGTATTTACATGGAGATATATATGTACATAAAATTAACATCAAGCTGTAAACTAAAGATCAGCATACTTTATCAGCTTTTACTGTGTGTATGTTCTGCCCTAATAATTTTTTTTTAATATATCATTTCAAAGGATCAGAGACAGCTAAATAAATAAACAAATGCTGACTGCTCTGAGAGAACTCTAACCTTGGGAGCCTGATAATTCCCAAAGCTGCTTCTCCCTTTCTGTGTTAAACAGCTCTATCCATACTGTCAGCCACAGGGAAAGCAACCAACCACAGGGAACAGATGAAGAAAAGTTCAGCTGAGTAGCAGAACAACCTGGAAGCATGTCCAACTGTGACCATGACCAGTTTCTCAAAACCACTCCAGCCATTGCCAGTGACTGCTTTGTGCTTTATCTTTCATTTGAGCTGAATTAGTCTACACCACATGAAAGCTCAAGTGGACAGAGTCCCCTTCTCTTCTATATGAGAAATAACACCTCAGGTACCTGGGTGCTCTATAAAGGATAAAAATAATAACAGGAAGCTATGGAACAATTGAAGTGCAGAGCATTTGTTTAAACAGCATTTTCTGGCATTTTAATAAGGGAAACTCAGAGGGCTTCCAGCATAGAAAAAGAATCCAAATGGAATCGTTTCATTTTCCTGATGGAGCACCCCAACCCGCAATGCAAGAGTTATTAAATCTCATCGTGTGGTGTTAAAAAATGCTTTTCAGTTAAGATCAGCCAAAAATGTGCCCAGGGCAAATTTTTATGACCATATCATCACGACCTGAAATTCAGATCAGTGGACTAGCTAGAAATACATGCTCACTAGAACAGTTCAGAGTATTTTCTGCATCTATCTCAGTGAAAAATAGTAGCAAAAGAAAGCTTATTTTCCTGGAAAAACACAATGAAATAATAAAACAATTCAGGACCAGTTTTCACAAAGTAATAACAGGCCATACATAATTGATTGCCTTTAGTCTGCTTCTCTGGGTATTACAAATCATAGTTACTAGAGCTTCAACCAAACTTTCATTCTGGATTCGGCTGTCCATTCTGGCACTGCCTGAAACTGCTTTAGTGCCTTTATTGCACGCTTACTGGGTCATTCTTTAGTCACTTCTTCAGTGAAGGTCTCATACTCCCAACAACGTTACACATTCTGCTCTATGTGTGTCACTTGCTCTCTCCGATGGTAGGCAAAAACGAAATTCTTCTAGAAGTGAATTACTTTGGACTTACGATTTCATCTCTGGCTGGCAAGGGAATGTGAATCACCCTGAGAGATAACACACTTTCCTGGGAAATTATATCCCAACTCCCTCCATTAAAACCCTAGTAAACTGGAGAGAAATACTAAAATTATCCCAACTCCTTGGTTTCCCAAACACTGAGCAGCTGTATCCATAAAAAAAGAATAAATAATTCATTCCAAAACTCTCTTTCTTTGCACATCCCAAGGTGCATTCACAGCATTGGTTGCAGAAAGAGGCTTTGAGATTTTGAGTTGTGCTTCCACCACAGGAGCCATACTCCTCTGTCTTATTTTCCCTCTTTATTTAAGGTTAATGACCTAGACCTGGGCTGTCCATTATGGTGGCCATGAGACATAGCATCTATTCAGCAACTGAAAGGTGACTTGTTTGAATTCACAGATATTTTAAGTAGAAAATATACACAGGAGGGACTTCCCTGGAAGTCCAGTGGTTAAGATCCCATGCTTCCAATGTACGGGGCGTGTGGTTCAATCTCTGGTCTGGGAATAACAGCCCACATGCAGTGTGGCCAGATAATATATATATATATACATATATATACATATATATACACACACACACAGGATTTTGGAGACATGCTACCAAAAAAAAAAGTGAACACGAAATATATCTTAATAATTTAAAAATACTGATTACATGTTGAAATGATATTTTGGACATACTAGGCTAAATAAAGTATTTATTAAAATTAATTCTGTCTTTTTTCTTTTTACTTTTTTAATATGGCCATTAATTCTTTTCATTATATATGTGGCTCTCATTGTATTTCATTTGGATATCACTGATCTAGATAGTTTTGAATTCCTATTAGGACTAAGAGTCTCTCCTTGTGAAAATCATGAATCACAACCCTAACTGCAAATAGACATGTCTTGTACGTCTTAAAATATGGAGAATAAAGAAGAGACAGCAACATAATCACCATGTGTATTAAATGTTTCATTACACTTACACTTTCCTAAGCACACTGCAAAAAAAAAGACAAAAAAAAGCATGACACACAGTCCCTTATCCTCCAGAAATAGTAATGACACTGAAAATGAACTTTTAAATCAAGCCATCTTAAATCTCACTTCTTCCTTTACAGTCTCAGTTTCCCCATTTGTGAAAAGAAAAATGCATATACCAACTTTTTAGAAAATTAAATGACATAATGTCAATTAATGCTTAAAAAATATCACCGAGCACTGAGGAAACGGAAAAGATTATGGCATTGGACATGTCGAGCCAGGAGGTGGAAGGAATCTGAGCCTGGAGATCAATAGATACGTGAATAGATAAAATCACTTCAACCAGTCTGCTCTGCACAATAGGACCTGCAAACTCAGGAGTCCTCTGGAGTCAGGCAGGTGAGAAAACAAGTGAAATCAGTTGTGCGGGTAAGTGTATGTTGCATGGTCATGTGGGGAGCACACACCCCATCTAAACTACACAGCTCCGGCTCTCATTCAGCCAGTTTAGACCATGAGAGAATAATAATGGTATAGTGTGGTCAGATTTTCTGATTTTTAAAGAGAACCTAAAAATTCAGATTTTTTAATGTTTAGAAAAAAAAATTTTAAGGCATTAAAAATTTTAGACACTTTAGACAATTTTAGACATTCTAGACAGAGCTCATGGAAAAACAGTTTAATATATCTGCTGCCTAGAAGGTGTATGAGATAACTTGTTAGACTCCTAACATATGAAAGTTAGTGGAGATCTCAAATGGAATTCCCACTAGTTCCAAAACATCTGAGCTGCCAAAGCTGGAGAGGAAGGATTCCCTCTCTTTCCCCTGAGCTCCTCATGCAGCAAGAACCCAGGTGCCAGGGCTACAGCTGTCCCAGGGGTGTCTCTCTCCCTCCCAGACCCTGATCTGGATGTTATGTAGAATGTTTCAAAGAGAGCTGCAAAAACACTTGGACTCTGCAGGAGACAGTGACATAATCCAGGGTGCTACTCTGGCTATTATTCACTGCCTACTTTAGGTCTCTCTGGGATATTGTCTGTTTCAATTTCAGGCTCTCTCTGCTCCCCATTTGGGTAAATAAATTGCCACATTGTATAAACGTGTACAATCTGTAAACCTGGAAGAACTGCTTTGTGGAATAACTTTTTAAACATCATACTTTAAAAAACACTAGTGGCCTCTCTACATCTATTGTTAGGAAGTAAGAGGACTTATTCCCCAAAAATTAAAATTACAGTAGCTACTCCTTCCTCAAGTGAGTGATTCTTAGGAAATGCATTTGAAAGAGGATGACTTTCCAGTGAACACTTTAATTTAACCTTCCTAGAAAATGAAGTGCTTTGTGTAGATTCTTTTGGTTGTATTTAAGGCATAAAAATTAGTTCTGAGCTGTGATAATTGTGAGCTTAGGAATGCAATCATTCTAAGCACCACTTCTGACTTGCTTATAAACCCTACAGATCTTGAGCTGCTGTTTATTGCTAATTCGAAGTTGACAAGTTATTTAATTATGAAGCTGAACTTGAAGTCAGAGTGTGGCAGAATGGTTGGAGGTAGATTGTTTCGTTTTGCTTTCAACAGGTTACCTTAAGACCGGATGCATGGCGTGGTATGAGCAGGTTTCTGGGTATGTGGTCATCTAACTATTAATCTTCTTAATTAAAATGGGAATGATGACATATTCTAAGGGTAGAATTACATATTCCATTAAACTATATCTCTACCTTTTCAAACCAATCACAGGTACAGCAAACAATCACAGTTCCTATCATCCACATTTCTGATTTTTGTCAGAATTGTGGTTTGTTATTGTTGCTCTGAGGACTCAACCTAAATATCAATGCCTATTTTTTACTGTTTAAGGAAAAGCAAGGGAGCCAAGACTTTGGTCATAAAAAATCTTGATTGCCATAATATAGGAGGTAAAGTATTTCTAAACTTTTTAGAATTATGTGTTTGAGTCCATGACAACACACCTATACATATGCATGTATATATATACATACACATACATATATATAAAATCAGCATCAACCAAAGTGACATATAACATTTCTTTTTCTTTAAAATAAATATAGGTCCCTGGAAATGTCTTAAGAAAAATGAATTCCTACTTAAATATGGGCATATTTGAATTGAGATTCCTTTGAAGAAAGTTATCATTTTCAAATACCACTATGCATGAAAGATGTGAGTATCCAGATACTAAAATCACTGAAGTTAATTTAATTAAAATGTTTGACATATATCTGTACTTCATGTAATTAACACATTTTAGTAATTCAAGAAACAGATTAAAAAGTTCACTCTAATTTTAACTTTCTTATAATTCCCATTTGAGAAACAATCTAGAAATTATCACCTGCCTGAATATTTTTGGAGTAGAACTGATGACATGTTGCTGAACTATGGGCTGATGTGGGTCCCAAGACACATGCTGTTCAAACACTTTGGCCATTGTTGTGTTTTTTTATCTATTCAAGAGCCTGTACTAGCACATTATACAAGAGCAGGCACTTTGCTGGTCTTTGGGGACACAATAATAATCCCTGCCCTCAGGTACCTTACAATCTTCACTCAACAGTTAATGGATCCAAAGTCAGGGAAGAGAAGCACCTCACAGTCATGGACTACAACAAGGAAAAATAAAATGCCACTACCACCTGCTGTTTGTCTGTCAATATTTCTACATAAAAATCTGAATTTCTGGCTTCTCTCTTAAAAAAAAAAAATCATCATATCCTAGCATACTAGATCAGAAATCCCCCTTGGCAACAGCTGACTGGAAGCAGATGGCAGCGTACTTCCCAGATCACTGCTCGTGCTTTCTCCAGCTCACCAAGGTTGCCCTCACTCCCATTAGGTTCACTCGTCACTCAGTGCTATCACCCACCTGGTCCTCTTATTACAGTATTGAGTTGCTGCCCCTGCTAGAAATGATTGGCAGTCAGAGAGCCTGGCTGTAGCCCTCGGCCTGCTCGATTCAGCCATTATTAAATGTGTGACCTATGATGAATTATTTAACCCCACTGAGCATCAGTTTTCAGTTTTTGCTTCTGAAAAAAAAAAAAGACAAAATTAAAGAAAACCAAACAAAGCAAACATATTCTGCTTCCTGGGCATGGCAATTGTAACTCTCCAAACAGAAATCTAAGGAAAGTTTTCAAAACCTGGGAAGCACTAAGCAAACAGTTAGTATTCTTATAATTATATTTTCAGAGAAAAAAAAATCTAGAATTTAAAAAAATATCTGCCTGTGTCTGATTATTACTATAAAGATCATCAAGTACTTTTATCTGAATCAAATCTCACATGACCCTTTGTGACAAATATTACAATATTACTTTACTCATTTTGTAGTGAAGAAATCCAGGCTGAAAAGGATCAAGGGACACACTCCATCATCAAATGCTTACTCTTTTATTAAGTCAATTTTCAAGACTGTTACCATAATTTTAAGACCCATGAAAGTGAAACTATTAGTCGCTCAGTCGTGTATGACTCTTTGTGACCCCATGGACTGTAGCTGCCAGGTTCCTCTATTCACAGAATTCTCTAGGCAAGAATACTGGAGTGGGTTGCCATTCTCTTCTCAAAGGGATCTTCTTGATCCATAAAGAGACCATAAACAATGGATACCAAAGAAAAGAAGACAAACCAGTAAGTTGAGCATTTTCCAAGGGCAAACTCCAGATAAGGAGTATAGACAGTTTTTGAAAGGGAACACTTTTTAGAGAGTATTATATACTATGATATAAAGGAAATATCTTGAATAAATATTTGTAATAGACATTCCTATGGACTTTTAATAAACTGATAGGAGTAAAGATTTTGAGGATGTACTCTCTCATTAAATGTTTCTCAACATTATATCATTTTCCTGGAGACTATTATCCGTAAGCAGGTATTCAGTAACTTCTTTGAGAAAAAAAATGACCTTAATTTTATTAAAATCTACTTGTATTAATCCCTTCCCCATCCTCTATTTTAGCCCATTTGAACCATACTGCAGTTCAGAAAGAAATGTGAGAACAGACCTGGCCTACTTTCATATTTTCAAGAAGATGCTGATATAGTAAAAAGTCTGATTTAAACACGAATTAATGGTTTTCCCAGTAGTCATGTACGGATATGAGAGTTGGACCATAAAGAAGACTGAGAGCTGAAGAATTGATGCTTTTGAATTGTGGTGCTGGGAAAGACCCCTGAAAGCCCCTTGGACTGCAAGATCAAACCAATCAATCCCGAAGGAAATCAACTGTGAATATTAATTGGAAGGACTGATACTGAAGTTGAAGCTCCAATACTTTGGCCATCTGATGTGAAGAGCCAACTCTTTGGAAAAGACTCTGATGCTGGAAAGATTGAGGGCAGGAGGAGAAAGGGATGACACAGGATGAGACAGTTGGATAGCACCATCAACGCAATAGACATGAGTTTGAGCAAGCTCCAGTATATAGTGAAGGAGGAGGAAGCCTGGTCTGCTGCAGTCCATGGGGCCACAGAGTCGGATATGACTTAGATGACTTGGCAACTGAACACTACCAACAAAGACTTATCACTTACCTTTAAGGAAAGACTCACTATAGAACAGTAAGATTTTCTAGTGCACTTACATTAGGCTTAAAAAAATTGTTTAATGGTGTCATTAGGTACACACTTACTGAATAAAACCCAATATATAATAACTTCAAAATAACTTTAAAAAAATGCAATGGACTTATTTAAGCCTCTTCCATGGTTCACCATAATTTAGGTAGAGAAAATTCTAAATGAACAAGCACAGGAGTGACTTTAAAGCGCACAGGAGTGACTTTAAAGCACACAGGAGATCTCTGTGTAGTTAATTTAGAAGCACTGTGGGAAATAAATCAGGAGATATGTGAAAGAAGAACCAGTTCTTGGTGGGAGGTAAACATGACTGAGTAATGTGCAAACTACTGTTTACACATTGTAATCAGCTGGTGGCTAAGGAAAAACTTAAAGATAATTTCACTGCCACTGCCATGGTTTTGATCTAAATGTCTGAATGAAGCAGAGAAACTCAGACTAGAATGTCACAGGGAGAACACAGCGCCAGGAACCATACACTTGGCATGCAGGAACTAAATCTTAATAACAACTGCAGAAGATGGGACTGCATATTCTAATAAACTTTCAGAATCTATAAGAATTGTCAGCCACCATTTATAAATCTCAAAAATTGGGGAGAAATATTTAGCATCCCAGCTTTCAGTTCTTCCAAGTAAAGATTCTGAAAACAAACAGGATTTCCATCTAGAATGGCCATCATTTCATTATAAGAATAAATAAACAGAAACATCTTAGTTCTAGGAGAACTAGATTTCTTTTCATGGTCAATTTCATTTAGGTAAAAATAACAGAAAACTTACAGAAAAGAGGACTTTTAAGGCATGTTGGATTCCCCAAGAAACAGATTCCTCACACATTTAGCTTGAAGAAGGTTTGTAAAGGAGTGCTCTGGGGATCAACATCCATAGGAAAAAAAAAAAGAAAGGGAGAGAAAGCCAGCAGAAATGGCAGAAGAACTTCCAACGGTAGCTTGTGGGGAACAATGAAGATGGAGTGTCTTGTGTTGGGGTGAGAGGGCGGGGGCCTTTATACCCTCCAGTGATGAGTCCCTGGAGACAGACCACCTCATGAAAGAGATGTGCCTTTGAAAGGGGGTTGTCTGTGGGCAGCATCCCCAGCAGGTGGGGTAATGAGCCCTTATCTCCTGAAGGAGGATCTGGGCAACACATCAAAGAATCTACACACTTTGGTCCCACAGGAGTGAAAATATTTTCAAGTGCTGGCATTAAAGACTGTCACCTTTAAACCTTTAATCTTAAAAGGTCACCATAATGCAAAGGCCAGGTAAGACACAATGGTAAAAAGTGAAAGCTTACAATGCTCTCATATTGTCAGATAACACCTCCAGGGAAATCAGTCCTGTTGCTATTTGATACAAAATGACTTCTTAAGTATCAAATCTACTGGGTGGTTGTGGAGATGTGAATTCACTTTGCTCTGCTCTACTCATTTTCCCCCTCTAAATACAAATAAATACCCTGGAAATTATTCATCAGAAAATATGATAAAAGAATTCTGAAACTTGGAAAAAAGAAGGTCACTAACTAGGGACCTCAGAATTTGAAGAACAACAATATGGTGAGTCCTCTAGCTTTCTGTTTATCTCCCTTATACCCTGGACTGGGCTTCAGAGAGGCTGCAACCCCAAAACACCAACAGGAAGAGCCTGCTCCCTATGGCCAAATGCTCAGAAAAGGGGAAGCCCAATAGAGACCCCATAAAGAGCCCCAGCCCCTGGGGCACCAGTGGTCAGTCTGATCTGGAGGTAGCAGCAGTGAAGTCCTGGGCTGACCTCATTATATATCTGACAAAGGACTAGTATCTAGAATGTATAAAGAATTCTCAAAATGCAATAGCAAAAGTCAAAACAAAGCAGAGCAAAACAACAAGAACAACAAAAATCCAGTTGGAAAATGGGAAAAAGATAAGAAGAAATATTTCATCAAAGAGTGTATACAGGTGGCAAGCACATGAAAAGATGTACAACATCATTAGCCATTGTTATTCTTAGCTGTTGTAATTGTTGTTCAGTCACTAAGTTGTGTCTGACTTTGCAACCCCATGGACTGCAGCACACCAGGCTCCTCTGTCCATCACCATCTCCTGAGTTTACTCAAATACTCACGTCCACTGAGTCAGTGATACCGTCCAACCATCTCATCCTCTGTTGCCCCCTTCTCCTCCTGCCTTCAATCTTTCCCAGCATCAGGCTCTTCCAATGAGTCAGTTCTTTGCATCAGATGGCCAAAGTATTTGAGCGCCAGCTTCAGCACCAGTCCTTCCAAGGAATATTCAGGGTTGATTTTCTTCAGGTATGACTGGTTTGATTTCCATGCTATCCAAGGAACTCTCAAGAGTCTTCTCCAACATCACAGTTCAAAGTATCAATTCTTAGGCACTCAGCCTTATTTATTGGCCAACTCACACATATATATGACTACTGGAAAAACCATAGCTTTGACTATATGGACTTCTGTCAGCAAAGTGATGTTTCTGCTTTTTAAAACACTGTCTAGTTTTGACATAGCTATTAGAGAAATGCAATTAAAACCAGGCTGATGAGGATGCAGACAAAACTGAATCACTCATACATAGCTGGTGGGAATATAAAATGGTACAGTGATTCTGGGGGGAAAAAATGTTTGGTGGTGCCTTTTAAAATTAAAAATGGACTTATCATATAACACAGCAGTTCTTTCAGGCATTTATCCCAGAGCAATGAAAATCTATTCTCATGCAAAAACTTGTCCATGGATGTTCATGGTAGCTCATTTGTAAGAGCCAAAGTATGGAAATTATCCAAGTATACTTGAATAAGTGAATGTTTAAACAAACTGCAGTGCATCCATAACATGGAATAATATTCAGCAATTTTTAAAAAGCCAACCACAAAAGGACACATGCTGCATGGTTTCTTTTATATAATATTCAAGCAATATGAAAATTATCAAGATCAAGAAGAGCTAAGTGGTGGCTAGTAGTTAGGGATGGTGTGAAGGGATAGGTGCGGCTATAAAGGAGCAGAAGGATGGAGTCTTGTGATGACGGTACAGGTAAGCATCTTGGTTGTGCTGATTTCATGAAATTGCACGTGAGAAAATTGCATAGAACTACACTTATACATGTAATGCATGCACACACACACTTGAAACGCCTGTATAGCTGGTGAAACCTGAGTAAGCTCTGTGGATTATACTAGTGTCCATTTCCTGGTCTATATATTGTACCATAGTTAGGCAAGGTATTATCACTGGGGAGACCTGGGGAAAGGTCCCCAGTACTTTTCTGTCTATTTATTTACCACTTCCTATAACTATAATTATTATATTATATTCAGTTCAGTTTAGTCACTCAGTCATGTCCAAATCTTTGCGACCTCATGAAACGCAGTACACCAGGCCTCCCTGTCCATCACCAACTCCCAGAGTTTACCCAAACTCATGTCCATTGAGTTGGTGATGCCATCCAACCATCTCATCCTCTGTCATCCCCTTCTCCTTCTGCCCTCAATCTCTCCCAGCATCAGGGTCTTTTCCAATGAGTCAGCTCTTCACATCAGGTGGCCAAAGTATTGGAGTTTCAGCTTCAGCATTAGTCCTTCCAATGAATACCCAGTACTGATCTCCTTTAGGATGCACTGGCTGGATCTCCTTGCAGTCCAAGGGACTCTCAAGAGTCTTCTCCAACACCACAGTTCACAACCCTCAGTTCTTCAGCACTCAGCTTTCTTTATAGTCCAACTCTCACATCCATATATGACTACTGGAAAAAACCATAGCCTTGACTAGATGGACCCTCGTTGACAAAGTAATGTCTCTCTCTGCTTTTTAGTATGCTGTCTAGGTTGGTCATAACATTCCTTCCAAGGAGTAAGCGTCTTTTAATTTCATGGCTGCAATCACCATCTGTAGTGATTTTGGAGCCCCCCAAAAGTAAAGTCTGACACTGTTTCCACTATTTCCCCATCTATTTCCCATGAAGTGATGGGACCAGATGCCATGATCTTCGTTTTGTGAATGTTGAGCTTTAAGCCAACTTTTTCCCTCTCCTCTTTCACTTTCATCAAGAGGCTCTTTAGTTCTTCTTCACTTTCTGCCATAAGGGTGGTGTCATCTGCATATATGAGGTTATTGACATTTCTCCCAGCAATCTTGATTCCAGCTTGTGCTTCATCCAGCCCAGCGTTTCTCATGATGTACTCTGCATATAAGTTAAATAAGCAGGGTGACAATATACAGCCTTGACGTACTCCTTTTCCTATTTGGAACCAGTCTGTTGTTCCATGTCCAGTTCTAGCTGTTGCTTCCTGACCTGCATACAGGTTTCTCAAAAGGCAGGGCAGGTGGTCTGGTATTCCTTTCTCTTTCAGAATTTTCCACAGTTTATTGTAAGTATGTAATTATTTCCAAATTTAAATTTTTAAAAAATAAGACCTTGTGATTACTCAGAGTGAAAATCCCAGATCTTGGTGTTGTTTCTTTTGTGATTTTGATTTACCCAGCATCAGTACTGATTTTTATTTATTTATTTATTTTTAATTGGAGGAGAAGTGCTTTACAACATTGTGTTGGTTTCTACCATATACCAACGTGAATAAGCCATAGGTATACATAGGTCCCTCCTTCTTGTACCTCCCTCCCACCTAACACCCCATCATACCCCTCTAGGTTGTCACAGAGCACAAGCTTGAATTCCTTGCGCTATAAAGCAGCTTCCCATTAGCTATCTAATTTACACATGTAATGTATATATTTCAGTGCTACTCTCTCATTTCGTGTGACCCTCTCCTCCTACCGCTGTGTCCATAAGTCTGTTCATGTCTGCATCTCTATTCCTGCCCTGCCAGTGGGTTCGTCAGTACCATCTTTCTAGATTCCATGTATATGCACTAATATGCAATATTTGTTTTTCTCTTCTTCATCTACTTCACTCTGAATAATAGGCTCTAGGTTCACCCACCTCTGCATCACTTATAGGAAGCAGATTATAGACCCATCTCAGACGCCCATACACCCAACAACCTCTCTAATCCCCAGACTCAATTCCCTCCTCCATGCCCCCTTTTATAGGTTAAAGAAGGGAACTGGTTGGACAGGAATCCCCTCGATGGCTTGGCAAAACCCTGTTCTCAGGCTGTCCTTCAGCTGTGTCACAGCCCTGTCCTCCTGCTTTCTGATGCACCAGGGATGTGCTGGAAGAGGTTTAGTGTAAGTCCTTCTCCATTAAAAACAGACCAATTGTGGTTGCTTGTGGCATTCTGTAGTGCTATGTACAAAACAAACAAAAAAACCCTAAAGCATGGCAGAAGGTCCTTAGGCTTTTATAAAGAATTTACTGTATATAAATTCCCCTAAGAATAATTCGTGTCAGTCTATAGACAGTGTCTCTCTCAGGGGACCCATACCAATTCTCTCTGTTATAGTTAGCACATTGATAGTCATTTGCAGTTTGCAAAGAAAAAATATATATATTTATATCTGAAGGGGAACACCACCCTGTTATTCCTTTGTAAGATTAAGACGTTTATTCTAATTTAAAAGTTAGCTGAATTCTTACTCTTTTTACAGACTAGACTTGTAAAACACAGCCATTGAATTGACCAAGCACTACCAGTTTTTATCCTCCTGATATGTAAGTCTCTCAAAATATTAGTGAAGAAAGCCTTCATTTTAAAAATCCTGTCATTCATTGATAATACACATTTCATTACCACAACTGTATTTACGACCCCTAAAAGCCTAAGCTGGAACTTCTCTATTACTGATTTCTCCAGTGCTTATCATTAATTAAAAAGTAAAAAACTATTACCAGGGTATCTGCAATCAGGCTTTCGAAGTAAGAAATATCAACATCTAGTAATTGAGAATATTTGGGAACAAACTTTAAAAAGCAAAAAAGTCAGGAGAGGAAAAAAATATTCTGTATTATTTCACAGTGTAATCAGATCAGTATATGCTCCTAAAATGTTGCAACTGCCCATGCCTCTGAGGCATCTATCCAATTTCTCTTCTCAAGCAGATGCTAAAGAAAAGAAATATAGTCAGACACATCCATTTATATAATTTTTACATATATTACACATCAACAATATATTGTTTGGGGTTTTTACGGAAGCCAACATCAAGAAGACAATGCTCTTCAGTTCCTGCTTATCCTTGGAGGTAGGCAGATGAATCATTAAATTATGTTGTACTCAGGGCCTACTAAAACACAGTGGTGTGGTTGTGTCAAGTGCAACAGATGAATAAAATATTCCCTACCCTAAAGAAATGCAAAAGCTAATAATTCTGGCCTTACACAGACAGTCTTAAAATGAAAGAACTCAAGCACAGAATATATCTATAGTGAAAAGGAAGGCCTTAACATCAGTTGAGACCAATAAACATAAAACAGTGTTAAGAAGAAGAATGGCTTAAATGTTTTTAGCTCCTGAATCTACTACACCAGCATCTACCTAAGTCACCTCAAATAACAATGTGCCTGGTATGTACACGCAGCTTTAGCTCTCCTTTATCTGTCAGTCAGGGTCCCAGCAGGACACAGATGGTCCACTCTAATTAAAATAAATTGAGGAGGGCTTAATAAAAGAGACCATTGACAAAACTTTGGGTAGTGTATAGGGAAACCAGAAGGGATAGATAACACTCTGGAGTTGTTATCATCCTTAGCCTTAAAAGGAGAAGGGAAAGGAGCAATGACCACAATCTGGAAGGGAAGTTAATCTTCAGAAGGGATTTAGATAGAGGGACATTAGATAGATAAAGGGACTATCTCATTTAGATAGTGAGACCCATTGGGAGGGCTCCAAGGCAACCAATACCCTGACTTTACTCTCCTTCCTTCCTAATATCATGACCTCACTCTCTTCTGATCTCTTGTTTGAGCTTCCCACTGGCCAGAAGGCAAAAACTAAAAAATAAATTCGCAGATGGAATCCATACAGATGAGCAGATGGAAGAGAACAGAGTTCCTGAGTCCTACTGTTCAGAAAATCAGGAGCTACCAACTAAGCCCATGGGCCCCAGTTACTGAAGCTGCACTCTCGAGCACACAAGCCACAACTACTGAGCCCACAAACCACAGCTAATGAAGTCCAAGACTAGACCCCGCACCCCACAACAAGAAAAGCCTCCACATTGAAAAGCCTGCACCCCATAACTGGAGAGCAGTTCCCGCTCCCTGCAACTAGAGAAAGCCGGCATGCAGCAATGAAGACCCAGCACAGCCATGAATAAATAACAAACATTCCCTTTTTTTTAATGTAATTCCTACTCCCATATGGGGATGAGGTTTCAATGTGTCAAAAAAAAAGAATCAGAAGTCAATCTCAAGCGCCATTTTTCTTTTGTCATTTCAACAAACAACTGAACTAAAGTGTTTTAAAAATTATTCTGCTGTGAAAACAGCACTGTCAATGGCCATAGTAAATTCTAAATGAAACAAAATTCTTCATGAAATTAAAATTTTCATGAACCCAAGGCTATAAATACTTTAGGGGTAACTCATGTCACTTGATATTTATGCTATGTGCCATTATCAATTTTGGGGTCCAAAATATCCTTTCTGATAATTTTATTTCACACAATAAAAAAATTGTATGAAAAATCAAAAGAAGGCCTAAAGAAACACCAACTTACTAGGGAAAAAAATTTCCTAATTTTTTATAACTCATTGCATTTAAAGAAATGCATGCACTTTTAAATAAAATATTCACCACAATTTCCTCTTTAAATCAGATCTTTCAGAAGTAATTTAGCAAAGTTGAAGCTTTAGTTTAAAAAAATATGAAATACAGACTGAGTAAAGTTTTTATTTTACCCTCCAGAAAATATCTAGTTATAAAAAATATACATGACTAAATTCAGAAACCTACATAGAGGAAAGTTTCATAATTTGATTTATTATTGTAAGCTGCTGATACTTTTAATAGGAAAAAAGAAAGAGAGAGAGGGAGTGAGATACGAACCTCAGAATATATCCTTGGCAGTTTGAGATATAAAAGTTTTATTGTTTCCATTAAGGTACTTAATATTTTAATATCAAACGTTGCTTCTTTCATCTTGCTGTCTTACTTAAAAAGCCTATCATAGAAAAATTAAGTCTCTATATGAAATGGTTCATCTATAGTGATAACAAGTTTGAAGTGTAACATAGTGAAAGGCTGTTTGTCTATATTTTATTGCTTTTGCTATTTCTTTAGTAATCATCTTTGCAGTCTGTGCACTGACATTTGCAGTAATGTGTTTATATCACAAAGTTAGACCCTGTCATTTGATGTAACAAGAGGCTGTATTTTGTAGCACACAGACATTGAGCATACCTGAATTCCTCCTCAGCAAGAGAATAGAACCATTTTTTTCATCTGTCATCTTTAATTACCTTTATGGGCATTAACAACATATTAGTAAAAATCTGTGGAGGGGTGTGAGATTAATTAGGTTCAGTGGGGTTAAGATGTGTCATATTCCTCTTCTCAGGTGAAAGTCTATTTGATAACTTACAACTCCATGTCCTATAAAGCTAAAAAGAAAATACTATTTGATTTTTATCCTCCCATCAGTTCTTGGTCTCTTATTTAAGACTGAATCAGAGAGTAAAACTACAGTGCACTCTGACTCTGCCACAGGTTTTTTGGTAACTTGAAGGGAACTGTATTTCTGTGTGCATGCAAATGCCCTATTCCACTACAGAAGGTGTTCTCTACACTTAGTGTAAGTTGGTGATGCTCCACCCAGATCCCCACGAGATACATTTTACCAGTTTGACAGCCCATTCCTTCTTATAGTTGTTGTTGCCAATCTTCTCCAAAGGACTGCCCTTGAGTAAAAGAGCACCTTCATCCAGATGTGCCTGGGAGATGCACCGCCATAGCCACCCCTCACCCAGGGCTCACAGCTAATGACTAACTAGTAGAAAGGGTAGCGCCCCGTCTCAAGCCAGGACTGACCCTGAGGTATGATGCATGCTCCAGAGTGCCCCATGTGATCAGGATAATTTTATCTGAAACCACATTCTTGGCAGCTTCTTCCCCTGCTCTATCCTAATACCCTCTTCTTTCCCCTCCCGGTTTCTCCTGGTTTCTCCCACTTGCCCACCAATCCTTGTGTGAAGACCAAGAACCCAACCTAAGAGTCTACAGAAGCAAACACTGATGAAAAGACAGGCATGCAAATGGTCTTCCAGTTTGGGCAGGTAAACAACAACAGCTCAGCCATTTTTAAAGCCCCTGTCCACAGAGCTTTACAAGCCCACGTTGGTGGTGGAGGGAGAATGTCATGTGCTGTTACATAAGTCTGTGAAGGAAAGTTCCTAAGAGCTACGAACTCATCTCATTGACAGGAGTCACTAATTGATTCCTCTCTGGGGACTGCTGAGTTGGAAAGGGTTGCCCTTCTTGGCACATGTCAGGTGTGCTGCAATTCTCCACCCACTGGGAGAACAAAACGAGTCTGGGCCTAACAGAGGGAATAAATACGACAAGTTGAGCATCAACCTACAAACAGCTCTTCAAAACCTTCCTGATAGATGTAATGATGTTTGTGCCACAGATACTGGGTTGAGTCTAATAATAGAAGGACAGATCACCACTTACTCTGTGCTGTCAGTAATGAAAGCTATCAAAACTAAGCCTGAATGGGCCTCACTGTTGCCCTGTAAATCTAACGTGGACAGCTTAATGAGAGAGAGACATTATCTTTTCTCACACTCCAATTTTACTCACAAAAGAAATGTGGCCCATACTGGCAATTAACTGGAGAGATTAATTAAATCCAAGAGCAAGTTTAGTTGCTTGCACAGTGCATTCTGATATCGTAGGAAGGGACCGACATGCTGTGGGCACTTAGCACGTGTTAACTAATAATTACTAAAATAATCTGATTTGGACTAATTTTTTTTTGCAGAAAACTGGCAGCTAACCTCCCCAGTAAATGAATTTCACAATCTGATACAGCTACTTAATATTTCACATGGTCTTACTCTAACCTTGACTTTATTATTCCTGAAACTCCCAATAAATGCTACATAGTAATTGTGTTTCCTCCCTTGGCAATTTCACTCGCCAGTTGTATTTACTATATCTTATTGGCTCCCCTGAAGAGTGCGAGGAGGGAGCCAATCAGACAAAACACAAACTCTGACCCAGCTTAAGAAGGAACAGACAGGGTCCCACTGTGTCTTTTTCAAAACAGAGCCCGACCCTGCCATGGGAAGGAAGGAGCAGCACGGGGGTGGCCATGACCTTTGTTCCATATCCGAAAGCCACAGGGTGTGTGCTGTCTTTCCCGTGTGTTCGTGGAGTCATCTGTAGCTCTATTTTTGTGCTTTCTTCTCTGAAATGCTAAAGTGCTTTCCTAGTCTATCACACAGAAAATCTGGTTTTAAGAGGAGTCACAAATCTGACCAACTGGCAGAGTGGTAATTAAATTCTTGCTTTGGTGAAAGTCAATAAAGCTGTTTCTAAATGTTTGCTATAGAATCTTGTGCCTATAATATAGATCAAATTAATACAACAGAGTTATTAGATAGATATCATATATGAATTATACCAGTGCCTATTCCACCCATCCTCAGACAGCTCTCAAATCAACCGACCCAAAAGGTGATTCCCGACAATCAAGGATTCTTTTTACTATCATTGGTGAATGGAGTACATATTTTTTAATATTTTATCTACCAAAGATTAATAATCAACTCATTTCCCTTTTGGCATTATTAAGAAAGGTATATATTATGTCTGATAAACTTCTGATCAACAAATCAATATTAGGACACAGAATTAAAATAATCTTTGGCAAAAATAGGCCAAGGTGATATTTGGATACCTTTTTCATAGTCAGTGTGGTTGCTGATACCCTTTAGGAAATAATGAAATGAGTGTGAAGAGCCTTTTTCTGTTGCATGGAGAAATTTATGATAACATGATGTTGAAGACCTATCCTAACATTCATTAGTGAAAAAAAAATTATATTAACAATCTTTTAAACTGCAAGAAGCTTTATCTACCTAAGTGGCATCTTAAAACTAGAAAGGGAGGGTAATTAATACCAAGTCTAAATGGTGTAAGATAATCATATCACCTAAAACATGGTATCTCGTGGCACATCTTAATTATTACAAAAAATGTCTATGCTATTAATATATTAATACTTCTTGACCACCACAGACTGAATATTTGTATCCCTCTCTAAATTGATATGCTGAAACCTGAACTCCTTGGTGATGGTATTAGGAGGTGGGGCCTCTGGTAGGTGACTACTTTTTATAATGGGAATAGTGCTCTTAAAAAAGACACCTAGCAGGGCTCTCTTGCCCCTTCCACCATGTGAGTACACAGTGACAAGATGGCCCATGAATTAGGAAAAAGTCTCTCACCAGACAATGAATCTATCTTGATCTTGGAGTTCCCAGCCTCTGGAACTGTGAGGAATAAATTTCTGCTGTAGCGATCCAGTCTACAGTATTTTTGTTATAATAGCACAAATGGACCAGGACAATGACAGAGAATTCCTACACTTGGCAATTAAAAAAAAATGTATATGAAAAGCAAATACTGAGTTTATCAGATTTTACCTTAAATTTGCATCAAAATGAAAATATTTAATTCAGCTATGGTAACCCACTCCAGTACTCTTGCCTAGAAAATCCCATGGACAGAGGAGCCTGGTGCAGGCTACTGTCCATGGGGTCACAAAGAGTCGGACACGACTGAGCGACTTCACTTTCACTTTGCTAGCATGTGAGATGAGTGCAATTGTGCAGTAGTTTGAAAATTTTTTAGCATTGCCTTTCTTTGAGATTGGAAAAAAATCTGACCTTGTCCAGTCCTGTGGCCACTGCTGAGTTTTCCAAATTTGCTGGCATGAGTGCAGCACTTTCACAGCATCAACTTTTAGTATTTGAAATAGCTTAGCTGGAATTCCATCACCTCAACTAGCTTTGTTTGCAGTGATGCTTACTAAGGCCCACTTGACTTTGTATTCCAGGATGTCTGGCTCTAGGTGAGTGATCATACCATCGTGGATATCTGGGTCATGAAGACCTTTTCTGTACAGTTCTGTGTATTTTGGCCACCTCTTCTTAGTATCTTCTGCTTCTGTTAGGTCCATACCACACAACCACACAATTGCACTCAACTCAAATGCTAGCAAAGTAATGCTCAATATTCTCCAAGCCAGGCTTCAACAGTATGTGAACCATTAACTTTCAGATGTTCAAGACAGATTTAGAAAAAGCAGAAGGACCAGAAATCAAATTGCCAACATCCGTTGGATCATTGAAAAAGCAAGAGAGTTCCAGAAAAACATCTACTCTTGTTTATTGACTATGACAAAGCCTTGACTATATGGATCACAATAAACTGTGGAAAATTCTTCAAGACATGAGAATAAGTACCAGACCACCTGACCTGCCTCCTGAGAAATCTGTATGCAGGTCAAGAAGTAACAGTTAAAACTGGACATGGAACAATGGACTGGTTCCAAATTGGGAAAGGAGTACAGCAAGGCTGTATATTGTCACCCTGTTTATTTAACTTATATGCAGAGTATATCATGTGAAATGCAGGGCTGGATGAAGCACAAGCTGGAATTGAGATTGCTGGGAGAAATATCAATAACCTCAGATATGCAGATGACACCACCCTTATGACAGAAAGTGAAGAAGAACTAAAGAGTCTCTTCATGAAAGTAAAAGAGGAGAGTGAAAAAGTTGGCTTAAAACTCAACATTCAGAAAATGAAGATCATGTCATCCGGTCCCATCACTTCATGGCAAATAGATGGGGAAACAATGGAAACAGTGACAGACTTTATTTTGGGGGGCTCCAAAATCACTGCAGATGGTGACTGTAGCCATGAAATTAAAAGACGCTTACTCCTTGGAAGAAAAGCTATGACCAACCTAGATAGCATATTCAAAAGCAGAGACATTACTTTGTCAACAAGTTGAGGCTATGGTTTTTCCAGTAGTCATGTATGGATGTGAGAGTTGGACTATAAAGAAAGCTGAATGCCAAAGAACCAATGCTTTTAAACTGTGGTGTTGGAGAAGACTCTTGACAGTCCCTTGGACTGCAAGGAGATCCAACCAATCAATCCTAAAGGAAATCAGTCCTGAATATTCATTGGAAGGACTGATCCTGAAGCTGAAACTCCAATACTTTGGCCACCTGATATGAAGAACTGACTCATTTGAAAAGACCCTGATGCTGGGAAAGATTGAAGGTGGGAAGAGAGGGGACAACAGAGGATGAGATGGTTGGATGGCATCACTGACTCAATGGACATGAGTTTAAGTAAGCTCCAGGAGTTGGTGATGGACAGGGAAGCCTGGCATGCTGCAGTTCTTAGAGTCACAAAGAGTCAGACACGACTGAGCAACTGAACTGACTAACTGATTCAATATTAGTCCATATTTTTTACTCGGGCTATTATTTCAGATCTACTAATAATCATAAAGGTTATTAAGCTCTTACAAACTGCTTTATGTGCAGTCAGTCATGTATTTGACTCAACAATCCTAAGTGATAAGTGCTATTATCTCACTTTCCATATGAAGAAACTAAAGTTTATTGAGGTTAAGTACCATGCATAGTCATATAGCATCTACATTTACCTGCTCCCTGGTCAATTTGGACCCAACAAACGCGGTAGAGGATGGGACAGGGAGAGGTTATGGTGTCACTGATACTTGTTCTGTCCAATAGCCAAGGAAAACACTGTGAAATGTCTGAATAATAACTTGCCCCAAGACCACACGCTTACCTTCAGTACTGCCAATATTTTAAGAGATATATCTAAACTTCTTTCTGATATTCTTACATCATATGTTTAAATCCATATAATATAAATTAATTGAATAAGATCTATTTAAATATTTCCCATTGTAGCTGGATTGTATAGGGAGAGCTAAATAATATAGGAAGCTGATAGTTCTATTTAACAGAAAGTAAAAGTTGGAAAAAAAAGTAACCAATAATTCCACTGAATTCTCAATATATGCAAGAGTAGGAGTAATGGCATAATAACGTATTATTGGAAAAGTGAAATAATTTGAATTCCCATGCTCTAATATGAAGAATTTCTGTTTCCTTTAGATAACCTTTTAAAGCTTCTTTTCTTGCCACAAGGTAGAAATTTTGGAGTTAAAGGCTGTGAGCAATTACATGAACTGATAGATTTAGATTATAGAAGGTCTCTTGTGTTAGCTTAAGAATCATCTAAATTCATAAAAACGGTGATAGAATCCCAGAAAACTGATCCTGAAGAAATTCCTATTTGTGACAATTTATAAAATATCTTATCATAAGAACTAGATGTAAAAGACATAAATTTCAAGGATTTATCACTTTTGGTATAAAGGAGTTTACTGCTTACTTTTAGCTTACTCATGTCTCATGGAAATTGATCTGAAATGGCATTTTAGGCAAAAATTTTGTCCTCATCATTAAATTTTTCTTGAATCCAGGTCATCAATATGAACACTAACTATTGAAATCCTCAGAACATATAAGGGCAGTTAAAACTAATCATCAATACACCAAATAGCCCTGTTACATATCTTCATTCCTCTGATTTTTATAGATTCTATAATAGTGGTCTTCCAACTGAAGTTCACAGAGTCAGATATTTTTAGGAGAATCAATTACCAGATGCTCAACTCTTTTTCCTAAAATTGATCTGTCTGAGAATGCACCTGCAGTCAAAGAATCATGGGGATGACAATTTCTGTTTAAAGACCTTGCCTTTTCACCTGCAAGCCACTGTCAAGAAGACATTGGTCCTGAGAAAAGTCCCATTAGAGGCAAGTAAAACGAGACTCAATAAGAAATACCAGCAGAGGGGGTGTACCTTATTTCCCCAGAGGCAGAGTCACTGCAAGCCTCCTTAACAGCGTCTAAAAATTCATTTTAGACTGAGAATTCAGAACTAAGAAGACAAGTCATTAAGAGATTCATGAGAAAATTTATCTGAATGCAAAAATTCAACCTTAAACCTTGACCTAGCTGACTAAGTCAGTGAATAAGTTTCTCAAAATAGTTCAGATAGGTGGACGTTTTTCATAAAGTTAATGAGCTAAATCGTCAGCTTCAAGGTTTTGATGAAATAGATTTAAAGCATGTGATGAGATAAAAGCATTTTGTCCAAGAAAAAAATCATATCTGCAGAGGTGTAATGAACTGTGGAATATTCTATGTTCCCCAACACTGAGTTACCAAGTTCAACATGGCACCCCTAAAAAAAAGAGCAACAAGTATAATTAACGGGTATCTGAGAGGTTTTGGTAAGTCTTTGGTGTACTTCCCAGAAACAGTGAACGTCTGAAGTGACTGATTAACAAATCCTTTCGCAAATCAGTGTTTCCTTTCAACAAAATTGAAGGAGAACTAATTGAGATGTCAGAGAATGAGTCATGAACAATAATTTGATGAGAAATTGTGTGATCTGGGACATAAAATTGGTAAGGAAATTTAAAAAAATTCAATGACATAAAAAAATCTCTCCAATCTCATCTACTTATTTGCATGAGAAAGACTTCTCAATGTTTACATCTAGAAAAATGAAAAACTGGCACTGTGCTAAATCCTATTTTGTTCTTGAAATAAATAATACTTGACAATATAAAAACTAATTTGAAAAAAAAAAGCTTTGTCCATCGCATTAATAGATGAAGTTCCAATAAATTTAACATTTACATTTAGTGATTACTCATCAATATTTAATGTATATCTGTGCTAAAAAGAATGAAAAACTCAATCCAGATATAGTTTCTTAAATTTAGAGGATTATGGACTCAGGAAATTATTATTTTAAGCTTCTGAAACTATACAATGATTAATAAAAACTTATAAGTATATTCACTGATACTGCTAACTGCTAAGTCACTTCATTCGTGTCCAACTCTGTGTGACCCCATAGACAGCAGCCCACCAGGCTCCCCCGTCCCTGGGATTCTCCAGGCAAGAACACTGGAGTGGGTTGCCATTTCCTTCTCCAATGCATGAAAGTGAAAAGTGAAAGTGAAGTCGCTCAGTCGTGTCTGACTCTTAGAGACCCTATGGACTGCAGCCTACCAGGCTCCTCTGTCCATGGGATTTTCCAGGCAAGAGTACTGGAGTGGGGCGCCATTGCCTTCTCCAATTCCCTGATAAAATGAAAGTAAAAATAAGTAATGTAAGTAAACAAAAATATGAATTAAAAGAGAAAAAGGATCAGGCACAGTTTTCAACCAATAAAGAATCTGCTTTCATATTTTTAAATAGACAATGGTGAGAATCAAATTATAATAGTATTATAGTACTATAAAATCTAAATTATATAAAAAGATATACTTTAAAATAATTTAGACTTTTAATTTTAAAATGACAACATTTACAGTATACCAGAAATTATGGACTTCCCTATAGCTCAAATGGTAAAGAATCTGCCTGCAATGCAGAAGACCAGGGTTCGATCCCTGGGTTGGGAAGATCCTCTGGAGAAGGCAAGCCACTCCAGTATTCTTGCCTGGAGAATCCCATGGATAGAGGAGCCTGGCGGGCTAGAGTCTGTGGGATTGCAAAGAGTCAGACACAACTGAGCAACTAACACACACACAGAAATTATGTTCTTGGCAACTCTTTAAAATTTATGAAAAATTTGAGGTCTATAATTATTCCAAAAATCTTTTAAGGTTTGGGAACAAAGAAATTTGAGCTTTCTGCTTTATTTCTCCTGCCTTTTTATTATTTCTGGAATTAGTGTGTTTTCCTGGCCCCACTTTCACATTTGCTCTTTGATCTACTGTTCCCTTAGAAATTGAGGTCTCCAAATAACAGAATTGTGAACATGATGAACTGCCCAAATATGCTACTAATTATTTGCTTTACCATAAGACTCATTACAAGTTTTTTTTAAGTAACAATCTTGTCTAGTCTTCTGCAATATGGCTCCATGATTATAAAAATTCACCACTGCATTGAATTTACAGGGTCTTTACTTTTTAAGTCTAAATTAAAAATGTATTGCTTTGATCCTGTAGCAGATTTTCAAGAATAATCCTTTTTTAAGTGTCTTCACAAATAGGTTATCAAGTTCAACATGGCAACAAAAAGAAAACAGAAGAGAAGGGAGAAAGAAAAAGGAGGAGATGAAATGGTACGAAGCTATTACAGAGAAAGGCAGGCAACTTTAAGCAACCAAGCCTTTTCAAACATGGCATCCCTAACTTTTATCACTAATTTTTAACAGGATTAAAACACAAATCATTTTTCATCTGAGAACAAAGGTCACTACTGGTTTAATATAGTTCTTGGCCCTACAGCTAGATTTCTTTCCTAGTTTTCTCTCTGTGACAAGAAATGCCTAATGGAACAAGGGAGTAAGTATATCTTGAGATCTGGTGATCTTTATAAGTCCCCTGACGTCTCTATGGAACTCCATTTCTTTATCTATAAAGTGAGAAGGTTGCTCTAAAACACTAATTTGAGGAGGGACAAGAAAAGGGACAAAGAGGGTAGATGACAAGGGCCATGTTTCAAGGAACAAATTTTTTCAACAGAATATCCACAGTGAGTACAACAAGATAGATTCTGACTCAAGCTGCATTGCTACTCCCACATCCCTGTCAATACAGAGAACTCTTGCTACGGGGATTTCTGTACTTTCCTTCAAACTGAACAAAAGGCCGACATCACAGAGTATAATTTTAAGGTCCCTTCCAGCAATGAAATTCCATACTATTTAGCTAGGACCAGAAAACACTGATATTCATTCATTTATCTTCTTCTATGTCCTTTGTTTCTGGCAAGCGTCACTATTTGCTCCTTGTAGCCTAGAAGAAAATAAAGTGTGCGCCTAGGAGGCGGAGGATAAAAGATGTAGGTAGGGACATGTTTTCAGCTGCTATGAGGCTCAAAAGCTACATTAATCTGTAGTTCTATGCTTTCATGACTCCACAATTCTCCAAACTTAAAAAAAAAAAAAAGGAATTTTAAAAGATCCCCTTTTCTCTCATCTTGAAACCTGTAAAAGAATATTTGTAAAAAGGAGGTACAAAAGAAGAGGTTGCCAGATGAGGTGCTTTTTCTAAATCAAAGGAGTTCCCAGACAAAATGGGGCCTGACTTGGTGGTCAGCTGTCAAAGTGAAATGTAATTTACCACTAACAATAGACAAAGTACGTCAGGCTAAGTGCTTGATCAAGAAACTGAAAATTTTTCAATAAAACGGCCTTGATGTCAGTTAAAGCAGAAACTCCAGGTAAAGAATGACTATGCTGAAAATAAATTAAGAAAACATCCCACAGACTTGAGAAAAAAATTCTTTTTTATCCTTCCAGCTCCTCTTACTCTATATAACGTTCAAAGGTTCTTGATTTCAGGTTTTCCAGCCATGAAGGGGGGCTGGTGGAGATGTTTGTGCCTCTGGATCTAGTGATTCTTGTCATGGCTCTGAAACTCAGTCACTCCTATTTAGAAAATCTCTTATATCCTTTTGGATTACGCTTGATCTCTTTTTATCTAATTAATTCCATCTCAGAAACCAAGAAGTAATTACATTAAGAACTTGGAGGCATGCCTTCAGGAATGTCACTACGGCTTTCTATTTGTTTGCTTTAAAGCAAACCAGCACTCTGGAACTTGGTTCAGATTAGCTATTTTGTGCTTTCAGTTAGATACAGCACAACGGTTCTACTCCTGGTTGCCTGAATAAGAAATAAGAAAATAAGAATAAGAAAGCAGGTGAAAGACATACAGGAATATGGTTCAATCTCTCCCTTTCTATCTCTCTCCCCTTTGAATGAGAGGAGGTTTTATCCCTGGGTCAGGAAGAATCCCTGGAGGTGGTAATGGCAACCAACTCCAGTACTCTTGCCTGGGGAGCCTGGCGGGCTACAGACCACAGCGTCGCAAAGAGTCAGACACGACCGAGAGACTAAGCACAGCACTGCTTTGAATTCTACCCAGTAAAGTGAATTCAGGCCTCTGGGTTTGAGTTGGGAGCACAGAAGCTATCGATAAATGTGTGCTTGGTGGTGGTTAATCCCTCAGTCGTGTCCGAATCTTTGCAACCCCATGGACTAGATGGGATGCAACTAGAGGCAACCCCATCAGCTAGATGGGGTTCTCCAGGTAAGAATCCTGGAGCGGGTTGCCATTCCCTTCTTCAGGGGATCTTCCCAACCCAGGGATGGAACCAGTATCTCCTGCATTGCAGGCAGATTCTTTACCTCTGAGCCACCAGGGAAGCACAATGCTTTTTAACCTAAGGGTCAACTGGGATGAAAAGCAGAACAAGAAGATAGAAATTTCCGAGGACTTGTCTTTGTTGTTCAGTCACTAAGTCATGTCCAACTCTTTGCACTGGTCAAAGGACAGAGAAACAATAGGGATCTTCAAAAGGATTCTTTTTTCCTTTTTCTTTCTTTTACAAAAATGTTGTCAGTGTAATAACTGTTGAAGACTATTTGTTAAACTGTCCAAAGACATAACTGTTTCGAGACTGCTTTTTCACTTGTCTACTTCCATAGGCCTCTGTGAACATCTGTGCCATGTGTACAGGCCTCTTCCAAACAAAAGGAAAAAGGTCCAGAGAGGATGTGCTCTCAAGAAAGTTGTAAATGCATTTAAGAAACTCTGTGAAAGCTCATCAGCCACCTGATTTCCTAGGCAGGGCCTCTTATCACATTAACCATAATTTAAGACAGGAGCAGGTGGGTAGAAAAAAGACAGAGGGACGAGAAGTGGAGGGAAAAGGGAAGGTGATGAATGATTAATGAAAATCTGCTGATTAATGGAACAAAGATTTTAAAAAGTAATAAAGCATTCATCCCTAGGGTGGGACACAGGAAACAGCAAAAATGTGTAGCAAATTGCCAAAACAGTAAAACAAGACAGTAGAAAGAAAGAGAGTAGGGCAAAGAAATGCTCAGTTCAGTATAAGCGTTGTTGGAAATTCACAGTGGGTTTGGGAACTTACCACTTAGGAGTCATTTTCTTAAAGAAAAATAAACTTATGTTGCCTGATTTCCTAAAAGTTACTTACTTCTAATGGGCCATTTATGGATAAGAGCCTGCAGGTCCCCAGGTGTACATGAAAGCCAGACTTTGTTCAACATTCCTTTCTCTGTGAAATCTGATTCACAGCATCAGAGTACACAAGAACCCTCAGTTGTATGGCTCCATCACTAATAATATGAGCACTTGGCTTTTCAGAGCAACTATAGAGTTGTATCCTGGGCTCCAAGGGGAGTACTCTGTGTGTGAATTACCTATGTGAATGCCCAATCTAAGGGAAAACTCATATGAAGCACAGAGGCAATTTATAAACACGAGCTGCACATTGATAGGAATACAGAAACATATCATGAAGGGGTATAGATGCTCAGGTTTTTCCACAAAAGCTGACCTGTACACGTGTGGGTAAAATACCATAAAAACAGCCCTATGGCAAGACAAGCAATGAGGACAACTGAAAATAAGAGTGTGCATGTGATTTACTTATTTTGAATGTTAGTTGAAGGAAAGTAAGTTTAATTGGAAGATAAGCTGAAATGATAAAAACAGTTATGGAGATTCTTTAGGGAACTTCTGGACACATGCAAGAACCACGAAGGCAGGGAACACATGTTTTACAAAAATGAGGCCTTATTTCCCATGACAGTTTTGTTTTTTTTCTCTTTCTCTGAATCAAGTGCATCACTTGTACAACTTGTACATCCATCACCCATGATTAAGGACACATCTGGGCCCACAGGAGATTTCCCAAAGACGGGGTCCAAAAATCATTCAATTGTATCACTCTGGTATCTAATATGCTCCACATACTTCTATGAAATGATCAACTGAATGAGGAAATGAACAAATAATGATTTGCTGAAATACTACAGTGAAGAATTTTGTAAAGAAGGGGCATCATCTTCTATAAAGATATTGATTTATTCCATCATATTTCTCAGAATCACAAGACTAATCAGCTGACACTGAAAAGGAACACCTACCTCAGGCAGAAGTGACTTAAAGAGAAAAAAGAAAGACCCTGCCACAAAACACTGAGAAGAATGGTAACAAAGCATATTTCAAAGTTGGGCAGTCTATCAAAAAGGGTAAAAGAAGACACAGGAGTAGTCAATAACAACAGCTCTATTGTAATTCAAGGAGAGGAATAGAGTGCTAAGACAAATCAATAACAGTAATAAAAACAACAGCAATTAGTTATTAACCACTATATGTCAGATAGTACATAGGCATAAATTAATTTTCATAAATTCGTAATAATAATGTTAGTATTTTTATCACTTTCATTTTGCAGACCAAAACCAAGGCTGAGAAAAGGTAAAGAATTTTTCCGAAGTCTCCCCAGCCAGTAAGTGGCAGAACCAGAATTTAAATACATATTTTGTCTGTCTTCAAAAGAGGCACTCATCAATACAGCACTATGATACAAGTGACTAATCACGGAAAAAAAGGCTTGGGTTTTGTTTTGCTTCTTTCAGTTTAGAAGAAATGTGAAACAGTTCTAGAACATTTACTTGTCAGCAAATGGTAAACCAACTAGCTTTTGAATAATTCAAACGTCATGTATGTTTATCACTTACGTTAGATTAAAGGAGAAGTAAATGTCCAATTTTCAGTTTTTATAAAGATTTATTTAACTGTGGGTCTCCTAAGTTAAACCACAAAGGGGATTTGAATGTGAAACAAACCTTTCTAAAGTCCATGAGACTGTTGATCAGTCTGATACCCATAAGAGACAGTCCATCAACCTGATACATCATTCCAGCAATGTAAGTCGAAAGCAAAGATTTTTAAGGCTACTGAGATTAAGGTAAAGTGGAATCTTTCCAATATTCTCCCCTTTGCTACCAAATCAAAACTGTCAAAAACTAAAAATAAATTATAAATCACAGTGTGGCTAATCTAATCACCCATTTACTTCTCTTTTTGGGGGGTCACCCCCTTCTCTCATGCATGAAACAAATATGTGTTCTCATTTAAACCTCTACTGTAACTGTTTCCATTGTCCCCGAGGTCCTCATTCTCTTTAAATGTGTCTATCTTCAGTAAAACGCAAATAGTTCAGCTTGATTGCACAGCTGATAAACCTTAAAGATAATAAACTGGACAGAATAGCACTGAGATTCTAAATTAGATAGACCAGCAGTCATCCTCAGAGTACTGAAATAAATAAAGCATGAACAATTAAATTAAATGACAATTTCTCATTTGAAGTCTGGTTTTCCTGTTTTTACACAGTAGAAAAATTAGGCTGTATTGGCCTTTCCTGGGAGGAACCTTCCTTAGAAAGGATCTGTGTGCTTAATGTTAACATATAAAATATCTGATATATTAGCTGCAATGTACCCATTACTACCTCATAATTAATTTTATGTATGTATTGCCTGTATATTACATGTAACCAAAGATTATATTTGAGATCAGTTCAAACAGTTGAGATTGATTATAAAGAATTTTTCCTTATTAGAAAACTATTTTGGCAAGTCCCTAATATAAAATAGTTCAGTTTTGTTATTAAATATTTTCTTTTTTATTCCTTCAAATGTTATAAGGTACCATTCAATGTCTCATAGGGGTATGCAGGAGGTGGAAGGGAGGAAAGAATGAACAGATCAATAGTACATTTCAAAAGTGGGCTTCCCAGGTAGCTCAGTGGTTAAAGAATCCACCTGCCAATGCAGGGGAGTCAGGTTCAGTTTCTGGGTTGGGAAGATCCCCTAGAGGAGGACATGGTAACCCACTCCAGTTTTCTTGCTTGGGAAATCCCGTGGACAGAGGAGCCTGGAGGGCTGTAGCCAATGGCATCACAAAGAGTCGGACGCGACTTAGCAACTAAGCATGGATGTACATTTTGAAAATAAGACCAATCGATAAGTATATTTTGAATCACTTCAAAATATTGACTAGGAGGTCTAATAGATTACCATATATGGGAACAGAAACTGCTGCTGTAGCAGCATCTAATGAGATTCCAAAAGTTTAGTGACTTGCAGGTTCTTTCACCCTAATATCCTGCATAGTGTGAAGCTATGTAGCACATTTAACTCTCTTCATGCCTTGGTGTTTTAATGCAAAAGGAAACTCTTTGCTCCACAGCTTTAAAAATCATCCAGGAGCTGGCTCCCATGGACATCTTTCACATTCCTACTCACAACTCTCAGAGAAAAGCTGTCATTTCTTTTTCTATTCAAGTCAGACTACCTGGTCTCCAGGCACCTGAGTAAAAGGGATGTCTAAGATAACATCTTCATTTATTCATACGATTTTCATCTTGGACAGTATTATAAAAGCTAAATGTAAATTGGGAGAATAATGGGATAATACAACATATATTATAAAATGAAATTTATGATCCAAACAGAATAGAAGAGATACCGCTGCATCCGAGGGTTATATTCTTGTCATCGACAAGTGTCTTTGCACATGACCTACACAGAGTAAGTCATAAATCTCTTTCTAAGGAAGAAAAAGGAGGGAGAAGGCTAAAACTCTAAAGAACTCACTTTTACAAAAATGTGTAACACATCATTTCATGTGAAGCTCAACCTTGTTTTCCCTAAAACAAAACCTATTCAAACAATAGAGAAGAAAACTCTAGATACTAACTTTATTCGACTTAGCACTTGAAAACAAATACACTAGGTTTTGAAAGAGGCTCAACTAAGACTTTTATTGAAACTAAGCTTTAAATTCCCTGGTAAAACTGGGTTTTACTTCTGAAAAGACGAGTTTCTGTTTGGTTTTTCTTTTTCAAGGAAAAAAAACTCTGTATAATTATAGGCTTATGGTTACATGCAATGAACAAAGTACAGATGAAAAAAGAAAAATGGATCATCAAGAAGCTAGTTATCACTAAGTATGTAAAGCTGTAATAGTCTAACAATGCCAACAGAATATATACTGTAACAAAACTATAATTTAAACCAAGCTATCAAAATATTTCAAAAGAGAACAAATTTTATGATTTTTAAAATGAAATATGATCACTGCCATTAACAATACGCTATAAAATAGATATACTAGACGTTGCTTCTGTTAATAACCACTATGGTTTCTCAGGAAACAGTCTTTACAGAGCAAGTCTGATTAATGTACCAGAGACAGCTTTTCTTCTTAGAACCCTAAACATATGCCTTCGTTTTCAGGACAGTGTTTATAAAAGCTGTAAAGATGATAAAGTTTTAAACATTACCTTGCCTATGTTTAGCAATTATCAATACAGAATATACCTTCTCTCCAGCCTCTAATTTCCAGTTAGACATTATTTTTCCATCTCTATATAGGCTGGTCTCCTAAACAGGAAAATAACCAACATAATCTTGTACGCACAATCCAACAACATTTCTTTCAGAATAATATGACCCATTAGACATCTGAAGATCAAGACAGGGCCAAGGATTTATTAGGCCAGCTCACACGGGACTTATATATCATGGGCTGCAGGACAAAGCTTATTAAATGATTTCACTGGTCACATAACTGAATGTAAAAGAGGAAACGCTTCACTGACTGTGGTCAAACATGATTGTTGCTACTGTAGATTAAAGGCCCCAGAAGTACTCTCAGTGAGCTTGGTGACCAAATGTCACTCCATACGATTTTGTTCTTCATGGGCAATGTCTCCAAAGAGCTAGCTATGTGAAAATCTAGCCTGAACCCAGATATGAATTTTTGTTTGCTTTTCCTTTTCAAATGGATAGACACTTAGTACATTAAAATCTTATCTTTCTTATCAACAAAAGCACTTACACACAGAATTCAGAAGAATTCAGATTTACAGGACAAGAAATAGGGCAAATGTTCTCAGTGTGAGATCGTACATGAAATTATCCAGGAAGCAGATACTGAATTTCTGCAAGATTCAAATGTTGGCTCTCCTACTTGCCACCTACCAAAGCACAGAGAAAAGTAAGAAACAGAAATCGCAGAAGCTCAAATTACTCATGTGGTGCTTCTTAATATATCTGTTGACTATCTCCTGTGAGAAAAGATTGCAACAAAGAGAAAAAGATGTAGTGATTATATGTCGCTTCTGTTTCTGCAGTTCCAGTTGCCAAGTTTTATTTTCCAAATATCTAAGGGCTCCATTTCTCAAAAGGGTAACTCTTTCCAAATGCAGGAAATAACAATGGAAAGAAATAATTGTTAAATAAATAAAAATAAACATACATTTGCCATATATTATTTACAGTTTATATGTTATACACATAAAATTTTATTGATAAATACTCCCAAAAGTTAAAATCTTGGTTACCTCTGGGTAATAAAATCAGAAGTCATTTCTATGTTTACCTCTATGTTTTTATGTATTTTCTGTTGTTTTACAACAAGGATGCAATGATTTCATACTTAGGGGAAGAAAGGGACGTTCTCCCAACACCACGCCCACATTAAGAAGAAGAAAAATGTGGTGAGGAAGAGAAAGAAACAGAAATAAAATAAAAAGAGCCTGTTTTATATTCTTCATCTATCATTTTTCCTCTTCCTCTCTTCTCTGCTTTCCTCTGCAGAAGACATGAACTTATCTGGGGTGAGTCAATGTGCCTCTGATTTTTTTTTCCAAAGCCTTGGTTTTTCCTTTTGTAGAAAAAAGGTAGTAATAGTCCTTATCTCCTGAGAAGTCCAGACAAGATAATATAACAAAAGCTCTTAGCACAGGGCTTGGCTCAAACAGAGGACTCAATGATATTAAATGCACATTTCTTCAGCAGTCTTGCCTGATCTGGGAAATCTTTTAGGTTCACAAAGACTTACTTGAGACTTATTTTATGGCATAAAATATGCTTAAGTAAATAGTAAGTAATTTAATCTATGGGCTAAAAGTAAAATTCAGAGCTGGAATTCAAGCCTCATCCTCTCCATAACTGAGTCTGATAATGAAACTTCACTTTTGAGCTGGACTGACCCAGTGGTGTGCTGAAGCCATCTCTAGACTTACAAGAGCCCATTGTTAAATTTTAAGAATTTTGTGAGACAGTTTTTAAAGACAACCATTATTAAAAATTAAGTTACATAATTTTATAAACCACAATTTACAATTAAATAAAAAATATTTTAAAAGGTAAATACACAAAACTCATCACTTTCCAATTCTATATCATATTTACTCATAAATTGCGTTGCATCTGCTATAGCTGTATGATGGAACAGCTGTATAATGGGGTGCTACTGTGCATCTTTGCCTAAGTCCACTTTCAGTAAAGTTAAATTTAAATGGCCAAATGAGCAAATGCTACAAATTAAGGCTTGATATTGTTTTGTTCATTTGAGAGAGACAGAGAACATGTAGATTAAACTTAAAATGTCCTACATCTGCAGTTGTTATACTCTAAGTAGAACAAAAAAAAAATTATTGACATATTCTTTCAGCATTTAAAACTAACAGAATATTTTTGACAGAACTACACTTGTTCATCAATTGCAAACACAGACTGGCTATGGATATATAAGGGTTTGACAAAATCAACAATCGTGTTACACAAAACTGTATTGGCTTCTGGAACTTACAATAAAGACGTGGTTATTTTGTTATTATTTATAAGTTATAGGCTGCTGCTGCTGCTTGGTTGTTTCAGTCATGTCCAGCTCTGCACAATGCTATGGAATGTAGCCCGCCAGGCTCCTCTGTCCATGGGATTCTCCAGGCAAGAATACTGGAGTGGGTTGCATGTCCTCCTTCAGGGGATCTTTCCAACCCAGGGATTGAACCCGGGTGTCCTGAATTGCAGGCAGATTCCTTACCACTGAGCCACCAGGGAAGCTCAAATTATAGGCTACATACCCTTTATATCAGTAAGATTTACAATAAATGCACACATGTGCATACACACACATTTTTTTTTCCTGGAGAGCCAGTGGTTACACACTTACCAGCATACCACTAAAGTTACCATTGTTTCAACCTACAAGGAACCTATAAGCTTATAAGCTATAGAAACTCTCAGCAGAGCCCCAGGCTCATCTTCAAAGCACTGAAGGTAGGCTTTAAAAGGTTTTCACTTCAGTTGAGGCTACCCAATTGGATCATTATATTTAAATATGGTACACTGAGTATTCCCCTCCTGCTTTATAAAAAAGCATATAGCTTCAAGTTTCGCCATTATTACGGTCAATTTACTATCTAGAAATCCAAATCTGGAAAAGTCACAACAGCTTTCAACAACTCATGAAAACCTGGGGACATGAAGGTAAGTAAAATATGCTCCCCCTGGCTCCAGGGAAGTTGAGCAGGGAGAAAAACATATTACTCTAAAACATATGAGAAATGACAATGGCAGATACAAAGTGCAGGGAGAAGACTGAGTAGACAACCACGAGCTTGGACCCCAAGTCCTGTTTAATGACAACTATGTCATCTTCAGTTCAGTTCAGTTCAGTCACTCATCTACCTCAAAGTACATAAGAAAAAGGAGGAAAGTCCCAGGGAGAAGGCAAATCTGAACAGTATAGCCTAAGAGTTAGGAGCAAGGATTCTAAAACAAGACAAGTTCAGTTCAGTTCAGTCGCTCAGTCGTGTCCAACTCTTTGCAACCCCATGAATCGCAACACACCAAGCCTCCTTATCCATCACCAACTCCCAGAGTTCACCCAAACTCATGTGCATTGAGTTGGTGATGCCATCCAGCCATCTCATCCTCTGTCATCCCCTTCTCCTCCTGCCCCCAATCCCTCCCAGCATCAGAGTCTTTTCCAATGAGTCAACTCTTCGCATGAGGTGGCCAAAGTATTGGAGTTTCAGCCTCAGCATCAGTCCTTCCAATGAACACCCAGGACTGGTCTCCTTTAGGATGGACTGGTTGGATCTCCTTGCAGTCCAAGGAACCCTCAAGAGTCTTCTCCAACACCACAGTTCAAAAGCATCAATTCTTCGGTGCTCAGCTTTCTTCACAGTCCAACTCTCATATCCATACACAACCACTGGAAAAACCACAGTCTTGACTAGATGGACCTTTGTTGGCCAAGTAATATCTCTGCTTTTTAATGTGCTATCTAGGTTGGTAATAACTTTCCTTCCAAGGAGTAAGCGTCTTTTAATTTCATGGCTGCAGTCACCATCTGCAGTGATTTTGGAGCCCAAAAAATAAAGTCTGACACTGTTTCCACTGTTTCCCCATCTATTTCCCATGAAGTGATGGGACCAGATGCCATGAATCTTAGTTTTCTGAATGTTGAGCTTTAAGCCAACTTTTTCACTCTCCTCTTTCACTTTCATCAACAGGCTTTTTAGTTCCTCTTCACTTTCTGCCATAGGGTGGTGTCATCTGCATATCTGAGGTTATTGATATTTCTCCCGGCAATCTTCATTCCAGCTTGTGCTTCTTCCAGCCCCACGTTTCTCATGATGCACTCTGCATATAAGTTAAATAAGTAGAGTGACAATATACAGCCTTGACATACTCCTTTTCCTATTTGGAACCAGTCTGTTGTTCCATGTCCAGTTCTAACTGTTGATTCCTGACCTGCATATAGGTTTCTCAAAAGGCAGGTCAGGTGGTCTGGTATTCCCATCTCTTTCAGAATTTTTCCACAGTTTATTGTGATCCACACAGTCAAAGGCTTTGGCATAGTCAATAAAGCAGAAATAGATGTTCTTCTGGAACTCTCTTGCTTTTTCCATGATCCAGCGGATGTTGGCAATTTGATCTCTGGTTCCTCTGCCTTTTCTAAAATCAGCTTGAACATCTGGAAGTTCATGGTTCACGTATTGCTGAAGCCTGGCTTGGAGAATTTTGAGCATTACTTTGCTAGCATGTGAGATGAGTGCAACTGTGCGGTAGTTTGAGCATTCTTTGGCATTGCCTTTCTTTGGGATTGGAATGAAAACTGACCTTAAACTCAGGATTAAACCCAGGCTTCCCTACTTACTAGATACACTTGGGCAAGTTATATGGCCTGTCTAAACCTCTTTTTCTTTATTGGCTAAAGGAGGACCATAACTCCTGGCTCAGATCTCTGCAGTGAGAATCAAAGGAGATGATATATGTAAAGTGCTTAGAACAGTGCCTGCTACACAGAAGTGGCCAATAAATATGAATACTATGTTGAGAACGTTGTCTTTAGGTGTTGGGGAGAAAGCTGCAGGGATTGGGTAGAGATTTGTAAGCAGAGGAAAGAGAACAAGCAAAAACCATGGAAGACGTGTTGATTTCCAGTTAATAGCCCTGAAGTACAAGAACATCTGGGCACTAGTGGTAAAGAACCCACCTGTCAATGCAGGAGACATAGAGATGTGGGTTCGATGTCTAGGTTAGGAAGATTCCCGGGAGGAAGGCATGGCAACCACTCCATCATTCTTGCCTGGAGAATCCTCATGAACAGAGGAGCCTGGAAGGCTACAGTCCACTGGGTTGCAAAGAGTTAGACACAACTGAAGTGACTGAGCACATACGAAAACATTCATGCAGGCCCAGAAGATAGGCTGGAAAACTAGACTAGCATTCAGCCAGAAGAGTTCAGATACATAGCCATTCCCCATCCTCTTCCAAGAAAAACAAAACAAAGTTGAGTTTTTAAGATGATTTTATCCTTTTTCTCCTGAAATTGTGCCTCTAATATATTTGTGAAGAGCCTGTGGGAGAATGATAAATCAGGTGATATTACATATACTCATCAGTACCTTAATTGTTGTTAAATACTAAAACACCTAAAATTTATCTGCACCACGATTTACCACTCTGAAGGAAACCCACCTGGAAAAGAATACATGATAATTAAGAAGAACGACCACAGATTTCCGGCAATGTAAGTAGTATGAACAAGATTTAAACTCCTCCCTAAGGGAATAACTAGGTAATGTTTATTCTGTAGATGAACAATGTGATTGTAGCAATGGAAAAGATTGATGATACATTTTTTTTCCTGTGGGAGTTTGATTTAGCCAACTATCCAGATAATAGAAGGATGTAGGGCTGAG